>NC_056730.1:1118387750-1118670250 GCF_019279795.1 Protopterus annectens
ATTTCCACTCTTACTGTCTACCTTGCTTAGGCCCTGACCACGACATTTCTTGCTGTCGGCTCTGTGCCAGGTTTAATTCTCGCACTATCAAGCATAGGTACGATTGGGCCTTGAATTATTTCGGTAGACGATTCAATTATAGGATGTCATTGGATACTTTACCGACAACCGGAATTCAAAAGAAACGCAAAGACAAGGATAGGCCTCCGAGGTCCAAACATGATATTTTGCAGCCAGAGCCAGCTTCGGGTTCGGCGGTCATCAGTGAGGCGCTTTTGCAGCCCCTGTCGTCCGCCACTTCAGAACCGATGGCCGACACGGACTCCCATGGGGAGCCTTCTAGGCCTAGTATTTTAGCTGCTGCAGGACCTTCGGACGTCGCTCCTTCAGATGGGTCCAGAACCGCTGTGCAGGTACCGGGTTCTGAGGGGTTTTTCAGGCCTTCTAATATCACTATTTCTACAAAGACAAAGGCAAAGTCAGAGACTCCTGTTAAACCAAGGGTTTCTTCACAAGCTTCCTCGTATCCAGCTCCCAAGTCCCAAAAGCAATTACTTCGGATGGCTGAAGATTTACTTAAATGATTAGGGGTTCTCACCCTCCTCCAGAAAAAAGGCCTAGACAGGGTATTCCTTATGATTCATCTGATCAGGCTTCTGTGTCTTCTGTCTCTTCCTCTGACCAGGATTATTCTTTTCCTCCTTATGAGGATTCTGATGCAGAGGACTCTATTCCCTCTGCTTCTCCCCCTGAAGATTCCTCTTTTGGGGAAACCTTACATGAGATGAGGGAGCATTTTCATTGGGAATGTCAGGATTATTCTGCTTCCAAGAAGAGACTTAGGGAATTTCTCCTTCTCCCTCAACACAGACCTTTGGCTATTCCTCCTGTACTTGATATTGTGGATGATGCTTTTTCTGAAGCTAACCTAAATCCTGATTCCTTGCTGCCTGCTCCTTCTAAGCCTGATAGATTTTACAGAGTCCCTGACTCCCATCAATTCTTATTGAAGAACCCTTCTGCTGATCCTGAAACCATTTCTCAGGGTTCTAGGGCTGCTAAGGCCGCTTCATCTAAAAATCCTATTCCCTCTGAAAAGGATTCTCGTGCCTTGGACAGGTGGGGCAAAAAGGTTTACACTTCTGCTACCCTTTCTATTAGAGCTTTAAATTGCCAGTTTCACATGTTCAAGTATCAGCAATTTCTTTTGTCTGTTCTAAAGCAAAGGCTCTCTACCTTTCCTGCATGTGCAGAGGACAAGGAATTACAGGATGTATTGCATGCAACTGAACAAGTTAGCAAACATAGTTTACATTGTGGTTTTGATGCCTTGGAAGCTTCTTGCAGGGCCGTAGCCTCTGGTACTGTTATCAGGAGACATGCTTGGCTTCGGGAGCAGAATTTACCCGAACAGGTTAAGGCTAAACTGTTAGATGCCCCTGTTCAGCATGATGTTTTATTTGGATCCAAGGCTGAGGAGGTTATTAAAAAGATGGAAGAAAAAGCAAAATCTATGCAGACTGTTAAAGATTTTTTACAAGTTCAGCCTCCTAGATTTTCTAGAAATTGGCCCTCCAAAAATTGGTCCTTTCCCACGTCTGACAGGCCTCAAAGGGGAAGATATAGACGCTCCAGAGGTCGGGGGCAGGCTCAGGCCTCTTACAGGTCCAGACAATGGACTGCTTCTTCACATAGAAGGGGAAAAGACAGACCTCAATCACAAAAGAAGCAGACCCAATGACTCTCTCCGTTCGGCTACAGGTCCTCCTTACCTGGATGCCCCTCTCGGAGTAAAACTTTCTCTTTTCTACCAAAATTGGACTCATATTACCAGGACAAATGGGTTTTAGATGTGATTTTAAGAGGCTACAAATTCCACTTTCATACTCTGCCAAGGTCTTCGGGTTGGCCGGATCTGCCAAAACATCAATGGTCAGAGGCCTTAAATCAAGTGGACGCCTTATTGGCCATGAGAGCCATAGAACCTGTTCCACTTCCAGAGATGGGAAAAGGTTTTTTACTCCAGACTATTTCTGGTCCCAAGGAAACAAAACTCATGGAGACCTATTCTGGACCTCTCAGTGTTAAGTACCTTTCTGGAGATTCCAAAATTCAAGATGCTTACTCTGCAACAACTTCTTCCCATGCTCTCCCAGGATGCTTGGATGGTGACATTGGACTTGAAGGAAGCCTATTTACACATTCCCATCAGACAGGAACGCAGAAAATACCTCAGATTCAAGGCAGTTTCGAGACACTTTCAATTCTCTGTACTGCCCTTTGGCTTATCTACTGCGCCCAGAGTCTTTACCAAGTGTCTGGCTCCAGTAGTAGCTTATTGCAGACTCCAAGGAATTCAAATTTACCCCTACCTGGACGACTGCCTTATTCAGGCGGACAGCAAGGATCTTTTACTTCAACATCTGCAGTTTGTTCAGCGTCTTCTCCTACTACTGGGATTTTCAGTGAACACAAGTCACATTTGATCACCTCTCAACAAATGATCTTTTGGGAGCTCTTCTAAACACAAGCTTACAAAGGGCCTTCCTTACTCCAGAAAAACAAGTACAGCTGGCATCAATTTTCAAGACCTTGGCTACTTTAACTCAGCTCACTGCAAGGAAATTCCTGCAGGCTTTGGGCTACATGGCTTCTTGCATCCTGTTGATTCCAAATGCAAGGCTTTATATGAGAAAACTTCAATGGTACCTAAAGAGTGTATGGTCTCAGCATTACCACAGCCTGGAAACAATGATACCTCTGATTCCCTGCGTCCAAAAGGAGTTCCTTTGGTGGTCCAGGGCTTGTGCTTCAAACAAAGGGAATCCCTTTTGTCTACCTCATCCTGCTCAGATCATAACCACAGACGCCTCGGATTATGCTTGGGGAGCTCATTACCTAAACAATTGCCAGCAGGGCTATTGGACAAAGAAGCATCTTCCCTGGCACATCAACTTGAAGGAAATGTTGGCAGTCCAAAATGCTCTTCTAGCCTTCCAGAATCTTTTGCAACCAGGACATCATCTAATTCGCACAGACAATACCACAGTCATGTGGTATATAAACAAGCAGGGAGGTTCTCTCTCTTACCCCCTTTGCAGACTAGCCATGAGTTTATGGGACACAGCTCTAAATCTGAATCTGCATCTTCAAGCTCAATTCATTCCAGGAAAACAGAATCTCTTAACAGACAGTCTAAGCAGAAATCTTTTGGATCCTCACGAATGGATGCTAGACCCCAACTTATTCAGCAGGATTACGACAGTTTGGGGTTGCCCTCGGATAGATCTGTTTGCATCCCATCTCAATCATCAGCTGCCTCTCTTTTGCACCAGGTCCTTCCACAAAACAGCTTGGAAAGTGGATGCCCTGTCTTTCAGCTGGAGGAATCTTTCGGGATACGCCTTCCCTCCTCTTCCTCTTCTGCCTCAGGTGTTACTGAAAATAAAACAGGACAAACCCAAGATTATCATTTTGATAGCTCCAAATTGGCCTCGGCAGTTTTGGTATCCAACTTTAAGACACCTGTTCTTGGAACCTCCATGGATTCTGCCTCTGTTTCCTTCTCTTCTGTCCCAGCATCAGGGTCAGATGCTACACTCTCAAGTCAAGACTCTTTGCCTGGCAGCTTGGCTCTACAAGGGCCTTTGATTCCTTCTGCTTTTCCCAAACAAGTTTTGGATGTTCTCTTAGAAGCTAGGCGCCCTAGCACTAGAAAATCTTATGCTTCCAAATGGAAAAGATTTTGTATTTGGATGCGGGATCGAGGTTCTGATCCTCTTTTACCTGACATTTCTTCCATTTTACTTTACCTCTCTGACCTTTTGCTTAAAGGCCTCTCCGTTTCTTCCATTAAAATCCATGCTTCTGCAATCTCGGCTCATTACAACACTGATCCCCCCATCTTCTCTCACCAGCTGGTGAGACAATTCTTGAGAGGGGCTAAGAATTTAAGACCTCCTAGAACTCCTCCTGTTCCTGCTTGGGATCTTAATTATGTTTTGGAAAAACTTACTTTACCTCCCTTTGAGCCTGCTGCTGCTTCGGATATCAAGTTCTTATCCTGGAAGACAGCTATTTTATTAGCATTGACTTCTGCCAGAAGGGTGTCAGAGTTGCAAGCTCTCATGGCTGTGGAGCCATACCTTATTTTTCACCAAGACAGAGTTGCCTTGAGGACCAATCCTACTTTTATGCCTAAGGTGATTTCTAAAGTGGCTTTAAATCAGACTATTCACCTTCCTACTTTCTTTCTAAATCCTCAAAACAAAGGGGAAAGGATTTTGCATTCATTGGACGTACACAGACAACTACGGTTTTACCTGGACAGAACTAAAGATTTCAGAAAATCTGATCAGTTGCTTATCTCTTATGCCTCCAGTTCTCTAGGCAAGGCTATCTCTAAACAAACTGTTTCCAAATGGATTGCCCATGGGATAAGGTTTTGTTACTCTCACTTTGGGAAGCAGATTCCAGGTACTGTTAGAAGTCATTCTACTGGAGCAGCTGCCACTTCAGCAGCTTTTCTCAGAGGAGTTCCTACAAAGGACATTTTGGAAGCTGCCACTTGGAGTTCAGTGCATACTTTTTCTAAGCACTATAATCTCCCTTTGTATTCTAAGTCTAGGGCAGGTTTTGCCTCTGCTGTCTTGCAGGGCCTTCTGGCTGCCCCTTCTTCTGCATAACCTCCTCCCTCTTCACAGCTTTGGGATTCCACCCTACAGTTATGACTGCAACAGTGAAACACAAAGAACATAGTACAGTTGTGTACACCTACCATAAATGTAGATGTTAGAGTGTCTTCACTGTTTCACTCGGTGTTTCCCTCCCACCAATCCCCTCTTATCTTCCTCTTCTTTTGTGGTGTATTTGTGTTTCCTTTTTGGACACCTTTTGGTTATTTTGGGGGACTTCTGACATCTGGGGCAAGAAAGACTGGAGAAGATGGCGTCGGCTGTCAGCTTTATACCTCTGCGTTTTGACGTCAGGGTACTTGCTGGTACAGCCGACGCCAGACCCAGACTTTGGGATTCTGGCCGACCTCGGGCTGCCTGCCGGCAGGATCACCCTACAGTTATGACTGTAACAGTGAAGACACTCGAACATCTACATTTATGGTAGGTGTACACAACTGTACTTTCCTGCTACCCAGAAAAGACAATGCCTGGCATCCAATACTGGACTTATCGATTTTAAACACGTTCTTGGACATTCGAAAATTCAAAATGCTGACTTTACAACAGCTACTGCCCATGCTGGCCAAGAACGCTTCATTCCAAATTTCAAAATGCTGACTTTACAACAGCTACTGCCCATGCTGGCCAAGAATGCTTGGTTAGTGACTCTAGACTTAAAAGAGGCATACCTGCATATCCCAATAAGGGAATCGTGCAGAAGATACCTCTGCTTCAAAGCAGGTTTTATGCATTACCAATTGTCTGCACTGCCCTTTGGCTTATCTACTGCACCCAGGGTCTTTACAAGTGCCTGGCAACAGTAATTGCATTTTGCAGACAAAGAAGCATACAAATCTATCCTTACTTGGAAGACTGTCTCATTCAAGCAGAAACAAGGACATTCTTCTTCAACATCTGGCATTTGTAAAAAGGCTTCTAACATGCCTAGGGTACACAATAAACGAAAAGAAATCACAACTGGTACCTTCTCAAAAAATTACATTCCTGGGTGCAAGCTTGAATACAACTGCCCAGATGGCTTACCTTACGCCAGACACAGACAACTGACTATATACTTCAAACAGATGGCAGCAAAAACCCAGTTATCTGCAAGACAAATTCTGCAGGCTTTGGGGTTCATGGCATCCTGCATTCTACTAATTCCATATGCAAGACTGCATATGTGGAATCTTCAATGGTATCTAAAAAGTTTATGGAGTCAACATTGTCACAGTCTGGAAACAATGATTCCTCTCATTCCCTGCATAAAACAGGAGTTTCTTTGGTGGGCAGAGACATGTCACCAAAACAAGGGACAGTCTTTCACTCTATCCCCTGCCACCCAAACCCTAACTACAGATGCATCAGACTATGCTTGGGGTGCCCACCTGGTGGGGAAGGAACCCAAAACAAATGCATCTGCATGTCAACCAGAGAGAGATGCTAGCTGTTCAGAATGCCCTGACAGCCTTCAAGGACTGACTTCATCCAGGACAACTAATGATAAAGATGGACAACATCACGGTTATGTGGTACATAAACAAGCAAGGGGGTACACATTCCTATCCCCTTTGCAGACTAGCCATGGCATTGTGGGACACAGCCTTGCTATCTTCAAGCACAGTTCCTGCCAGGAAAACAAAATACTCTGGCAGACGACCTAAGCAGAAATCTTATGGACCCTCATGAGTGGAAACTAGATCCACAACTTTTCAGCATGGTAACACAGAAATGGGGGAGCCCAGACATAGATCTATTTGCCTCTCCCCAAAATTATCAACTGGACAAATTCTGCACAAGGACTTATCACAGACAAGCATGGAAAGTGGATGCCCTATCCTTCAGTTGGAAAAACCTATCCGTCTACGCCTTTCCTCCTCTGCCTCTTCTCCCCAAGGTCTTACTAAAGGTCAGACAGGAAAAACCAAAAATGATCCTAATTGCCCCGGACTGGCCTCGCCAGCACTGGTACCCAATTCTAAAGAATATGTCTCAACTTTACCAGAAAGGCTCATCCAGACTCTGCTACACTTTGCTGTGAAGGAAAGGTTAGTTTGCTGTTATTTTTTGTATTACTGTATTGCCTTTCTATATTTTGAATACTGTAGTTTGTTTTCTTTACTTTGTGTTTTGCTTGCATTCTGTTTTAACAGCATATTAAAACTTCAAAAGAGACCACAGCTCTCTTTGTTCTGAGTCAGGCAGAATTTTTTCCCGCCTTCCCACCCATTTAAGTTGTCTTGTTAAATACCACTGTCTTTCTAGTTGCCCGCCTCTTATGTTAATCTGACCATATATTTCATTTCTCTCTCCTTTCACTGGCTTATGTGAGTAATCACAAAATCATCATTTTTGAAATCCCACCCCTTCAATTATTTAAATTTATTGGCCATCCTGCAGTATTTCATAGTACCAAAATATAAAAGTGACCACCCCTTTCAATCCATCTTGCTGTTTTAAAAATAGTAACTCTCCACTAAACCTTAACTTTTTAAACAGGTAAAACTCAAATTACCTACTTTCACATCTAACTTCTCTAGTGCACACTGCAGTGCATTCTTTTCAATCTTACCTTTAAGCATCCCTGTGACTAGCACTTTCTCTAATACCTGCTGGAAAGCACTAGGAAGCCTTAAACTCATACAAACTCTGAACTCTCCTTGTTAACAAGAAGAAATTAATAGTAGGCACTAAACAGCCTATAATTGCAAAAGTACCTTGCTAAGTAAACAGCTCCTATACTTTACAAAGAAAAAAAAAAGCCCCAAACCAAGCATGTCCAAGGGTCAGCTTCCGGTGATTTCTCCTGTCCACCTGGTGAATCTGGGCATACTGGGGCAATGCAGCAATTGCCTCATGTACACAGACGACCCTCTCCTCCTACCACCCAACACTACAACCTGTGAGAGATGCACTTACATAGCCAAAATGGAAGCAAAGCTCTCTCCACCCAAGATTGTGCTAAACAGTCAAGAGGAGAAGGTTAACACCCACACTACATCTCAAGCAACACATAGCCCTTCTAAACCCGCACCACCAACACCTACATATATCAACACTAAATCCACATATGCAGAGGCCCTTAACTGTAACCTGCCCAAGCAAAAAAGACCTCTAAAGCTGAAATGCAAACAAACACCAATCACAACCAATGTGTCACATAGTTCACAACACCAGTGTGCCACCCAGCAACAGCCCCTAAGGCAAGACAATGTACCTAACACTTTAGTCATAGGTGACTCTATAGTCCGGCACACTGATGTCCCTCTCACCAGGTTGAATAAGGAGAAAATTACAGTCAGCTGCCTGTCGGGTGCCAGGATCCGCCACATAACGCATGCACTCAAGTCACTCCACAACAAGTACAAATATGACTCTGTCATTGTCCATGTTGGAGTGAATGACTTAAGACGTACCTCCCTGGACTACATGAAAAGAGACATGGAAGAGCTCTCGGATCATGTGGCCCAGGCAGGTATGACCCCAGCCCTGAGTAGCATCCTGCCTTCGCCCAGAATGATACCACAATATAAGGATAAAATGATTGACTTCAACAATTGGCTAAGCTTATGGTGTCATTCAAAGGGGATCCAGTATCTGTCTGCCTGGGATGACATGATTTACAGACCACGATGCTTTGCCAGAGATGGTCTGCACCTGTCGCCCCTGGGATTCAGGTTACTGGCTAAGGCTCTTGCCACCCCTATAGTGCCTTTTTTAGGCAAACTTCAAAGGACAAAACCACCACCGTAACAGGTACAAGCATGCAAAATCTGAAGGTAATGCTACTCAATGCTAGAAGTCTAAACCTCAAAATGCACTCTCTTGAGGCACTCCTAAAAATGGAGAACATCTATATCTGTGCAGTAACTGAGACCTGGTTCAAGGCTCCAGAGAGCACCCCTGCAATACCAGGCTTACAACTCTTACCACACTTTTCGGCCACCAAACCAGGACCAAAACACTAAAGGTGGAGGAGTGTCAATATTCACCAAGGATATTCACACCACCAGGCTAGTTGGCCAACACAATGTGTCTGAAATTCTCCAAGTGCAACTAACACTAGGTAAGACTGCAATCCAAATTGTAGCTTGCTACAGATCCCCCACCATACCCCAAGATTCTCACTACACCTTTCTAAACATACTGGAAAATATTAAGATAGAACCAAACACCCTAATACTGGGTGATTTTAACTACCCTGCCATTAACTGGGAAAACTACTCATGTCCCAACACCTTTGCTTAGCGGTTCTTGGAATTCATAAATTCCAATGCCCTGGATCAACTAATCCATAGTCCACCAGGGCTCCAATATCCTAGACCTGGTCATTACCAACATGGGAAATCAATGCTCCATACCTATTGTCATCCCCTCGTTAGTCAGGTCTGACCATAAGCTAATCACCCTTAACATCCACATCCCACCCCCACCCCCCAGTAAAGAAACCACCATAAAAAACTTCTCCAAAGTCAACTTCATGCTACTCAAGTCAGAAGTGACAAACTTCATAACACCCATGCAGATGGGAACTGAAAGTTCAACTGCTGAATCCTACACTAAGGCACTGTACGAGCACATCCACTCATGCATGAATCGTGCCATCCCAAATAGACCCAAAATGCTCTCATCCAAAAAAAGGAAGCCAATCTGGTGGTCCCTTGCCATAAACAAACTTTACAACAAAAGGAAGAAACTTTTCCAGAAAAGAAGAAAATCCCAGGATGCAAAAAACTCCCTTACTGGCCTCAGTAAGAAACTGAGATGCCTCATAAAATCCTCCAAAGCTAGTTACGAAAATAAAATTGCCAAAGATTCCAAAGACAACCACAAAGCATTCTATAACTATGTCAAGAATCTAAATGGCAATGCTCAGATCTGCGCTGAGCTAAAACAGAATGGCATTAAATATACTGATCCAAAGGATATTGCCAATATCCTGGCAGATCGATTCAGTGCCAACTTCACCCCCCTCTCACCCCTAAATGGCCCATCTCAATACCGGAAGATTGCCAAATTCCAGTAATAACGCCACACAGGTACAAAACACACTCTCTAAAGCCAAAAATACAGCATCCATGGGACCAGATGACATCCCGGGCTGTGTACTACATGAACTACAATATGAACTGGCACCTCACCTAAGTGTCATGTTTAATCATAGCCTCACCTCAGGTTTCGTGCCCACTGAGTGGCGCAGAGCTACAGTTATCCCAATCCACAAGGGGATCCACCTTGGATCCCGGAAACTACCGTCCCATCAGTCTGACAAGCCTTATCTGCAAGGCCATGGAGCGTATTATCATGGAACTTATAAACAAAGACATTGGCAACCTTCAAACACTGGACCCCACCCAATTTGGGTTTGTGAAGGGCCGATCTTGTCTCCTGAACCTGATTGACTTCTTTGAATCAGTCTCCAGAGCCATGGACAAGGGTAAGGTGGTCCACACAGCCTATCTAGACCTTGCCAAGGCCTTTGACACCATCCCCCACTCTGGAATCATAGATAGACTTACTAAGTTGGGCATTAATCCCTTTGTCACCCAATGGGTTGCTAAATGGCTTACTGATAGAACCCACGACTCCAAATCCAGCTCCAGACAAGTGACAAGTGGAGTACCTCAGGGTTCAGTCCTGGGGCCGTTCTTGTTTGGCATCTACTTCTCTGAAGTACAGGTCAACACTAAGGGACTCTGGCTAACAAAGTTTGCAGATGACTGCAAACTGGGAGCCATTATTGAATCCCCAAATGATGTGGATACTCTACAAAAGGGCCTTACAGAAACAGATGCTTGGTGCCAGAGCCATGGGCTCAAGCTCAATGCCAAGAAATGTATTGTTATCCCCTTTGGGGAAAACCATGTATCCATGAATTACCATATAGGTGGCAGTACACTAAACACAGAAAGTGTGATGAGACTTAGGGACACAGGTGGACAGTGGTCTCACCTTCGATAACCACATCGCCACAACAGTCAGGAAATCCTTCTATGTGGCACACCTCATCATGAAGGGCTTTTCATCCAGAAAAAAGGAGGTCATTGTCCCACTGTACTCATCCCTCATTAGACCCATTGTAGAATACAATGCCCCATTTGGTATGTACCTCTCAAGACATCTGCAACAACTGGAAAGGCCTCAGAAATACCTCACTAAAAGAATCACAGGCCTAAAGCAGATGCCCTACACTGACCGCCTTAAAAAACTCCAGCTATACTCTGTCGATATCGTCTACTCAGAGGCGATCTCTGCTTAACATACAAGGCCATGTCAAACCCAGAGCTGTTGGACATGCTACACTTAAAGAAATCCCAATCCCTCAGAGCTACACGCTCCAGGGATCTAAACCTTGTCATCACAATGAACAAAACATGCTGGAGGGATAGGTTCCTGACCCAGAGACTCCCCAGACTCTGGAATAGATTGCCCATACATGTCAAGCAGAGTGCCTCTTTGGACCTCTTCAAGAGGAACCTTGACGATTGGATGGGAGAAAGGAAATTCACCCCAGGGATCACGTCAGTCGCCCTGCTAGACAGGGGTCCAGGAAAGTAAATAATGTGGGAAGAAATAGCCAGGGAATTGTTATGGCTAGGCTTGTATAGGCCCTAGGGCTGATAGCCTAGTACCAACCTATGAACTCTCTCCTTGGTACTTGCCTCAAATACCTCATCTACTGTCTCAGCAGAGCAGTCAAATTCTGCACTCAGCCCCAAACTCTGAATCTGGCAGCATGGCTGATCATGTAATTATTCAAACAACACCTCTCAGTAAATCTGTGATGGATATCATTTTGGAAGCCAGAAGGCCTAGTACTAGAAAATCTTATGCTGATAAATGGAAGAGATTTTGTGCTGGGTACCAAGCACAAGGAACGGACCCAGCAAAACCAAATATTCCTCAGATTTTACAATACTTAACTGAGATGCTTGACAAGGGCCTATTTATTTCTTCAATAAAAATCCATGCCTCTGCCATCTCGGCTCATTACAACACAGAGCCTCCCATCTTTTCTCATCCTCTGCTAAAGCAGTATCTTAGAGGGGCCAAACATTTAAGGCCTCCCAGAAGATCACCAACTCCTGCATGGGACCTCAGTTTTGTGCTGGAAAAACTCACCCTGCCAACATTTTACCCAAATCCACAGAACAAGGGGGAGCAGATTCTGCATAAACAGGACCAAATCTCAAAGAAAGTCTAAGCAACTACTGGTGGCATTTGCTGCAGGATCAGAGGGGAAGGCTGTATCAAAGGTGACTATTTCTAAGCGGATAAGCCACTGCATTGGTTTCTGCTACTTGCATCATGATAAACCAGTGCCCAAGGGAATCGGGTCACATTCCACCAGGGCTGCCTCTACCTCAGCAGCCTTTCTCAGAGGAGTTCCCATACTTTTACAAAGCATTATCATTTGCCTCTCTTCTCTACGTCCAGGGCAGGCTTTGCCACTACAGTTCTGCAGGGCCTTATAGCCGCTCCTAATGCGATTTAGTTCCATCCTCTCATCCATAGCTTTGGAATTCTACCCAAATGTAATGACTGCAACAGTGAAACACGAAGAACATAGTACAGTTGTGTACACTTACCATAAATGTAGATGTTCGAGTGTATTCACTGTTGCAGTCCAGGTTACCCACCAGCCATCCCCCTTTTTTCTAGAACTTCTCTTTCCTTCACTATATTCTAAAGCCTTTGGGATGTATTTGCTTTAAGATGAAGGTAAAGTTTATGTTGCTAAAACTGCATTTACATATATATTGCAGTTTATATATATATATATATATATATATATATATATATATATATATATATATATATATATATATATATATATATATATTTACATATATATATATGGGTCTACCTGAAAACGCCGACAACGAGAACACCGACATGGGAAGATCGACAACGGAGAAGACAGACAGTTGAGAATCCCGACGCTAAGAACACCGACATGTTAAGGTAAGTGTGCGATAGGGACGGACGTTAAGGTCAGGGTGTGGGTAAGGTAAGTGTGCGATAGTGATGGACTTGAGGGTTAGGGGTGGATTAAGTGAGTTAGGGTTAGGGTGCGGATAAGGTAAGTGTGCGATAGTGACTGACCTTAGGCTTAGGGTTTGGGTTAAGGTTAGTGCATAGATAGTTGTGTTTGTAAGGTTTGGTGTAGGTTTCTAGTGTGCTTGTATTGTGTGTGTGTTTTTTTGGGAAAGGTATTTGTTTTGTTGTTTGTCGGGCATGTGAAGTTTCGTGTTTTTGAACTTTTTTTTTCTGTGTTTTCGTGTCGGTTATCTCGTTGTTGGCGTTTTCAGGTAGACCCATATATATATATATATATATATATATATATATATATATATATAGATATAGATATAGATATAGATATATATATATATATATATATATATATATATATATATTTTTTTTTTTTTTTTTTTTTCTCCCCATTTGGGGGGCACCTGACATCTGGGGCAAGAAAAACTGAATAAAATGGCATTGGCTGCATGTTTTATACCCCTGACATCATGGAAGAGGAGACAGCAAACGACGCAGGACCCACGACTTTGATATTCAGGCCGACTGAGTGCAACCTGCCAGCAGATTACCCAAATGTAATGACTGCAACAGTGAATTCACTCGAACATCTACATTTATGGTAAGTGTACACAACTGTACTTTCTCTGCACTTCCCTTTGGTTATCTACTGCGCCCAGAGTATTCACAAAATGCCTGGCTCCAGCCATTGCATACTGCAGGCAGAGACGTATCCAAATTTACCTGTACTTGGAAGACTGCCTGATTCAGGCGGACAGTCAGGAATTGCTGCTGCAGCACCTGACATTTGTGAAAAACCTTCTCACTTCCTTGGGGTTACACCATCAATGAAAATAAATCAAAACCAGTACCCAGTCAAAAGATTGTATTCCTGGAAGCAAGCTTGGACACAACTTCCCAGATGACATTCCTTACCTCAGAAAAACAAGTTTATCTGACAGACTACTTCAAACAAATGGCCACCAGAACCCAGCTGTCTGCAAGAAAAATACTGCAAGCCCTAGGGTTCATGGCCTCATGTATACTGCCTATTCCATATGCAAGACTGCATATGAGGAAACTCCACTGGTACTTAAAAAGTCTTTGGTGCCAACATTCTCAGGACCTGGAAACAGTCATTCCTATCATACCCTGTCTAAGGACATAGTTTCTCTGGTGGGCAGAAGCATGCAATCACAACACGGGGCTGCCATTTACTCAACTCCAAGCCATCCAGACCCTAACCACAGATGCATCAAACTATGCCTGGGGGGCACACATGGATGGAAAATGTATTCAGGGCCACTGAAGTCCAAGTCAAATTAATCTGCACATCAACCAAAAAGAGATGCTAGGTTTACAGAATGCCCTGATAGCTTTCAGATCCCTAATCTTTCCAGGACAACTGCTAATGAAAACAGACAACGCCACAGTTATGTGGCACATCAACAAGCAGGAGGGAACCTATTCCTACCCACTCTGCAGGCTAGCCATGGCCCTGTGGAACACAGCCTTGGACATTCAAGTCCATCTGCAAGCTCAATTTCTGCCAGGCAAAACAACTTACTGGCAGACTACTTGAGCAGAAATCTCTTAGACCCACACGAGTGGCAACTGGAGTACAGCACCTTCAACCTTCTGATTCAGAAATGGGGGTCCCCAGAGGTGGATCTCTTTGCCTCCCCCTACAACCACCAGCTCAGCAAATTCTGCACCAGAAATCTGCACAGCAGGGCCTGGAAAGTGGATGCCCTATCTTTTCAATGAGTAACTCTCTCAATCTATGCCTTTCCCCCTCTGCCTCTCCTTTCAAGAGTATTACTCAAGGTAAAGCAGGACAGATCAATGACAATTCTGATTGCCCCGGACTGGCCACAACAGCACTGGTACCCACTCCTGTGCAGCCTGACATCGGTGCCACCCTGGCACCTACACCAGAATCCAACCTTCCTCTCTCAGCAGGAGGGACAGATTCTGCATCCACAACTGCAAACCCTAAATCTTGCAACCTGGCTTATTCCTTGAATTATCCCCCACCAACCTTAAGCAAACAGGTACTGGACATCATTCTTGAATCCAGAAGACCCAGTACAAGAAAATCCTATGCTGATAAGTGGAAAAGGTTCTGCTCATGGAATTGATCTAAAGGAGAGGATACAACACTGCCCTCTCTGCCTCTTATCCTGGATTACCTGGCAGATATACTCCACAAAGGCCTGTCCTTCTCCTTCATTAAGATACATGCCTCAGTCATTTCTGCTCATTACAGCACTGAGCCACCTCTCTTCTCGCACCCTCTTATCAAACAGTTCCTGAGAGGGGCAAACAACTTAAGGCCACCAAGGAGAGCACGCTTCCCCCCTTTGAACCTGTTGCATCAGCAGAGTTAAAATTCCTCTCTTGGAAGACAGCCTTGCTTCTAGCCATCACTTCAGCTAGAAGAGTGTCTCAGCTGTAAGCACTCATGGCTGTGGAACCCTTCATTATTTTCCATGTTAACAGGGTTTTCCTCAGGACTAACCCTTCCTTTATGCCCAAAGTGGTATCCAGTGTGGCTCTCAATCAATCCATCCATTTGCCAACCTTCTTCCCTAATCCTCAAAATAAAGGGGAAAGGATCCTGCACTCCTTGGACGTGCACAGACAGCTCAGATCCTACCTTGATAGGACTAAGCCCTTCAGAAAATCTGACAAATTACTAGTCAGCTTTGCAACAGGGGTAGAGGGCAGGCCCATTTCAAAACAAATTATTTCCAAATGGATAGCACACTGCATCCATTTCTGCTACAAGCACCATGGGAAACCAACCCCTCAGGAGGTCAGAACACATTCCACTAGGGCAACATCTACCTCTACAGCATTTCCTAGGGGAGTCCCTACCAGGGATATCCTGGAGGCTGCTACCTGGAGTTCTGTACACACCTTCACCAAGCATTACCACCTGCCTATCTTTTCCAAATCTAGGGCAGGATTTGCTACAGCAGTCTTGCAAGGCATACTAGCCAGCCCTAACTCTTCTTGACTGCCTCCACCCTTCTTCAGCTTTGGGAATCTACCCAAGTGTGATGACTGCAACAGTGAAACACGAAGAACATAGTACAATTGTGTACACTTACCATAAATGTAGATATTCTAGTGTATTTGCTGTTGCAGTCCTGGTTTCCCTCCCTCCAGCTCCCTGGTTTTCTCTCTCTCTCTCCTATCTGTGGTTATTACTAACCCCTTCTGGGGTATTGGTATTTAGTTTTTACTGGTGGTGTTTTCCCTGCCATAACCTAACTCCCTATTTGGGGGGGTTCCTGACATTTGGGGCAAGAAAAACTGATGTAATGGCGTCGGCTGCCTGTTTTTATATCCCTGAAGACCTGACGTCAGTCTTGGAGTGACAGCATCCGATGCAGGAATAGTAAGTCTCTGGTATTCAGGCCAACTGAGGGCTACCTGCAGGCAGATAACCCAAGTGTGATGAGTGCAACAGTGAATACACTTGAACATCTACATTTATGGTAAGTGTACACAACTCTACTTTCTGCAATACCTGTATATGTTATGTAGTCCTATCTCGCTGTAATTCTTGCTGGATGGGTTTGGAGCCGATTGTCTGCTCCGACTCGGACGATACTAAAGCTCGAGAGCTTTTACTGGCACGAGGCTAATCCCTATTCCATGGTGCCTCACGACAATTCTGTTTTTTGATAAATCTTGATATTTTCTGTCTAGTTTCTTCATCTTTCTATCTAAATAGTTGTTGCCTATTACCTGTGTGTAGTGTGTGCTTGATCCCCTGTCCCTCTTTTCTTAGGATTGTACAGCCTGTTTAGTTAGAGGGTCTTTCCTCTCTGAGTGCTAGTCCTTCCCTTTAAAAAAAAAAAAAAAAGTTTTCTTCTCTTTATAGCTTTGCCTGTTGGTTATAATTATTATTATCTTTGTTTTCTTGTCAGTATGTCCAAAGACAGAGAACATAAGGAACACCGCCCTTCTGGGTTCAAGAAATGTGACAAGTGTTCACAAAAAATGTCATTGACTGACCGTCACCCTGGCTGTGTGTACTGTCTGGGAGAGGCTCATTTACAAGAACCCTGTACTTTCTGTCATGCTTTTAGTACTAGGGTTCTTAATGAGAGAAAACGCAAATTGATTGACAGGGGTCTTATGACTTGTTCCTTCCAGGAACAGCTGGAACTTGGTCAGACAGTTCCCAAAACTTTAAAGAGAAAGTCTCCATCGGTTCCAGTTTTGGAGCCATCTAAGAAGTCTAAAGTGATGGAGCCGAGGAGTTCTGGCTCCGATTCTGCTTCTTCTGTCTCTGTGCCGTCTGTTTCCTCATTGCCAAAGTAGCCTTCGTTATTGAGACATTCACCAGTTATGGACCCTATCTCACCTACTTTGAGATCTCCTATATTAGAGAGGAGGAGATCTCCTTCCATCTCCGCCCATTCCTCCAGGACACTTTCGGATGAGGATATTGAGTGGGTGGTGAAGAGACTGCTATGAGACCCAGCTCTGGCTAAAAAAGTTAGCCCTTCCGGACCCAATGGCTTCTGAGCAGTCCCATATTCAGACTACTGCTCCTCCACCGACTGCTTCGCTTTCGGAGTCGAACACTTTGAGTCCTTCTGTGCTGGATCCTTTGGTTCCAAGAATTCTTCCTGCTTCCTTGGAACCAATAACTCTGTCCTTGTCGGCTCAGTCTGGAGCCGAGGGGTCTGGGAGCCGACACTCTCGAGTCGACTCCGAGAGGGATAGTCACCCCGTTTTTTCTTCGGAATCGACCCACCCTCTCAGTGCGTCGGCTCGACTGAGCTCAGTTCCCACATCTGCTTCAGAACCTGTCCCTCCTGCTCGGAGCCAACTCTCCATTTCCTCGTAGTGGTGGTCTTCTTTAGAGTGAGGTGGAAAGGCTTTCGAAGCAATGGAGAAAGCTTTGTCCAGTGCCAAAGCCCTGCCTTTGGACCCGATGTCCCACCAGCAGCCGGTAGCAACCTAGTCTCCCCCGCCTCCCCCTCAGCGTAGGAAACCATAGACTCACGGAGCCCCCATTGGAGGCATCCCCTCTTCTGAGACCTCCCCAGATGATCCCACTGGGTAGCTCCCTCGGAAGAGACTTTGTAAGAGGAAGCACATTGACTCACCTGAGTCAGTCACGTCATATACTGATTTGGATGAGTCAGAAGGATCCCCAAGATCCCCCTCTGAGGATGTCTCTTTTGCAGACATCCTTGAAATCCTCAGACAGAGGGGTGATTGGAAGACCACTAACCCTACTGAGTACGAATCAGTGTACCTTGAGGCCTTTGGTTTCTGACCTTCCAACTCCTGGGTGACACCACCCTATGACCAACTCTTGGGGGTCATATCCCGGAAAGCCTGAACCTCCCCGGACACAGTCGAGCCTGTCCCAAGGAGGCCAAACAAATTTATGACTGCTCCAGAAGATAAGTCCTTTCTTTCTAAGGGAGTTCCTGTGGATGCTATGGTGGTAGCAGAAGCCACAAAAAAGGAGTTGTCCAAGACATCTAATATCCATCCTCCTAATAAAGAGTCCAGGATGATGGATAGGTATGGAAAGCATACCTTCTCTTCAGTGGCATTTACCTTACGATCGCTGAATTACTTGTCCCATTTTACTAGACTTCATAGGGATCTCCTGAAGGAGTTGGGAGATATCCTTCAGGGTTCAGTAGGTTTGGGATCCACAGACAAGGTAGCTGCGCAGCTGTCCACCCTTACATCTATAGCTAACTCTTCCATGAGGCTGATTTCCTATGCAGCTGACTGTGCGAGCAGGGCAGCCGCAGCTGGAATTTCTTTTAGTAGACATTCCTGGATGCGTCTATGTAACTTCACGGAATCCTTTTAAGTCTTCCTTTACCAACGTCCCTTTTGATGGTTCAACTCTTTTTGGACCGCAGGTAAAAGAGACTTTGACCAGGTGCGAGCAGGAAGGGAAAACCTTATCTGTCGGAGTCCATTTCTCCCTTCCTTCTAGACCCTATCCCAAGGGTCAAACAGGAGGGGAAATGTGGTTCCGTAAATCCCAAAAAAGTTTCCCTCGGGCACAAGGTCAACACCCCCCCCAGAGGCAGAGGGGGAGGATATAATGGAAGATGCCGCCCTCGCGACAGAGGAGGTCCGCAACATCAGGGAGATAGAGATACCTTCTCTGATCCGTCCCTTCCATTGCCCCTGAGGGGTTGCCCAACTGTCCATCTCTGGAGGCAGGCAGTCGGGGGTTGTCTTTCACTGTACCCAAGCACCTGACTACAAATTTCTCAAGATTGTTGGGTACAAACCATAATTTCCAGATGTTACCTTATTCCCTTTGTTTCCGATCCCCCGGTAAACCGGTCTCTACCAGACGTGCCACTCATTCAGTTACACCGTGCAACATCAGAGGTCATCTCGTTGCTTCAAAAAAAGAGTCATCCAAGAAGTCCCCACAGAGCAAATAGGATCCGTAACTTATGATTCTTTTTAGTTCCAAAAAATACAGGGGACTGGAGATTAAGTCTAGATCTCAGCAAACTCAACAAGCCTGTAAAGAAATCCAAGTTCTTTATGATGAATCTGCAGTCTATATTTCCCCTTATCGGAAAAGACATTTGGATGTGCTCCATAGATCTTCAGGACGCGTACTACAACATCAAAATGTACAGGCGCTCCAGAAGACATCTACACTTTCAGCTGGGAGCCATTCATTTTCAATTTCGAACACTGCCCTTTGGCCTCACTACAGCCCCCAGTGTTCACCAAATGCATGGCAGTGGTAGCGGCTCACCTGAGATAAACAAGGATTCCAGGTGTATCCGTACCTAGACGACTGGCTCCTCACTGCTACCACCAAGCACAAACTAATCAGAACCAGGGACAAGACTCTATCCTTGTGCGCCTGATTAGGTATTACAATAAACCTAAAAAAAATCTGCCTCATCTCCATCGCAGCACATTGTCGTCTTAGGCTCAGAAATAGACTCAACCACCATGACAGCAAAACTGACACCAGAAAGGATAGAATCGTTGCACAACCAAGTCAGATTCTTGCTGAAGAAAGACAAAATACAGGCCAGGATAGTCTGTCAGGTCCTAGGGACTATGGCTTCCACCATTCTCTTAGTTCCCCTAGACAGTCTGCACATGAGAGTACTTCAGTGGCTATTTGCCCAGTGGTCAATGCAGGATTTCTCCCCGTCTCACCAAATACTCATCACAAACTCCTGCAAGAAGGATCTAACGTGGTGGTTATGTACGGATTAACTTCATCTAGGTCGCCCACTTGCTTCCCCTCAACAAAATGCAGTCTTGACCATGGATGCCTCCCAGATAAGGTGGGGGGGGGGGCATTATCTGGGAATGATGGTCCAAGTATTTGGCAGGATCACTAGAACCACTTGCACATAAATGTTCTAGAGATGAGAGCGGTGCTATACACGTTGCAAACACTTCACAGATGTTCTTCGTGTTTCACTGTTGCAGTCATTACACTTGGGTTATCCTGCTGGCAGGCTACCCTCAGTCGGCCTGAATTCCAAAGTCTAGGTCTGGCGTCGGTTGCTGTCGCCTCTTCCCTGACGTCAGTGCACCAGGGGTATAAAAGATGCAGCCGACGCCATTTTCTTCAGTCGTTCTTGCCGTGTGGTGCCCGAAGCAAAAGCAGTTCCCAAGTGCCGGTCGGCCGACTCCTGAGATTTTCGTGTTCGAATTTCAGATCCGAAGCCATCATTAAAATCTAAGTACCCCATTGGGGAAAACTTTTTCTTGCTCCAGACCGATGTCAGAAAAAGTTAATAGTTGTATTTCTTGTGGGAAGCAAATACCTCATAAGGACTTTCATTCTTACTGTATTCCTTGCCTAGGCCCTGACCACGACGTTGCTAGTTGTCGGTTTTGTGCTAGATTTAACCAGCGCACTATTAAGCGCCGGTACGATTTTGCTTTTCTCTATTTTGGCAGAAGAGTTAATTACATGATGCCATCAGATAGCCATCTGACTACCAGCATTCACAAGAAACGCAAAGAAAAGGACAGGCATCCGAGGTCTAAAACAGACGACGAGGCTTCCTCTAAGCCAGTCGCCGATTCGCCAGTTCTCAGTGAGGCGCTTTTGCAGCCCCTGGCGCCCGCTACCTTGGACCCGCAGGCCGCTACAGACTCCCACGTGGAGTCGCCTAGGCTGCTGTAACTCAAGGTATTGGACCTTCGGAAACTATTCCCTCATATGGGTCTGGAGCCGCTGAGCAGGCATCGGCTTCTGAGGGTGTTTTCAGACCTACTCAATTGTACATTAAAGCGACTCCAGCGGCAAAGACAAAGACTAAAGCACCTTTAAAGACAAAGAAACAAGTACAACAGCCACATGGTCAGGCCTCCATGCCCAAAAAACAAATGCTCAAAATGGCCAAAGACTTAATTACTTTGATCAGGGGTTCCCATCTCCCTCCTGATAAGAGGCCTAGGCAAGAGACAGAATATGAGTCTTCAGATCAGGTTTCCATTTTGTCTGATTCCTCTTCTGATCAGGAATACTCTCTTCCTCCCTATGAGGATTCTGATGCTGAAGAATCTATCCCTTCAGCCTCTCCTCCTGAGGGATTACTCTTTTGGGGAAACCTTGCATACCATGAGGGAATATTTCCACTGGGAGAGCCAAGATTATTCAGAATCTAAGAAAAGGCTCAGAGACTTCCTTTTACTCCCACAACACAGGCCCCTAGCTATTTCGCCTGTGTTAGACATTGTAGATGATGTATTATCAGAGTCCAGTCTGACCACTGACTCCTTTACCTCCAGCTCCTGTTAAGCCGGACAGGTACTACAGGGTGCCTGACTCTCATAAATTCCTTTTCAAAAACCCTGCTGCTGACCCAGAAACTATCTCTCAGGGTCCCAAAGGGGTCAAGGCATCCACTGCAAAAAACCCTACCCCCTCTGACAGGTATTCTAGGGCATTGGACAGATGGGGGAAGAAGATTTACACCTCTGCTACCTTGGCTATAAGGCTTTAAATTGTCAGTTTCATATGCTCAAATATCAGCAATATATTATGTCACTGCTTAAACAGAAAATGTTGATAAATTCTGAATGTGCAGAAAACAAAGAAATGCAGGATTTATTGCATGCAGCTGAGCAAGTTGGTAAGCATACTTTGCAATGTGGTTTTGATTCTTTGGAGGCCTCCTGCAGGGCCGCTGTTACGGGTTCTGCCATCAGGAGACATGCTTGGTTAAAGGAACAAAATCTGCCTGACCATGTCAAAGCAAAATTATTAGATGCTCCATTACAGCATGATACCTTGTTTGGTGTTGGAGGACAAGGCTAAATCTATGCAAACGGTTAAGGATTTCTTACAGGTACAGGCTCCAAGATTTAGCAGACACTGACCTACAAAGAATTGGTCCTTTCCAGTGTCAGACAGACCAAAAAGGGGCAGATACAGACACCCAGGAGGCAGATCCCAGCCCCAAGGTTTGTACAGACCTAAACAATGGGGTGCTTCTACCTCCAAAAGTGGAGAAGACAAATTACAGCCATACAGGAAACAGTCTCAGTTACTTCCCCCTGCCTGCACCAAGCACTTATCTTCTGGCAGCACCTTTAGGGGGAAAACTAGCATTTTTTGCTCAAAATTGGCACATAATAACCCAGGACAAAAGGGTCCTAGACATAGTGTCACAAGGCTACAAGTTTCACTTCCATACCCTGCCAAGGACAAATGGATGGCCAGACCTGCCAAAACTTAAATGGGCAGAAGCACAGAAACAAGTCTCATCCCTCATGGACATGAGGGCCATTCAACAAGTACCACAGCAAGAGCAGGACAAGGATTTTATTCAAGACTGTTCTTGGTACTAAGAAAGGACAAGACCTGGAGACCAATACTGGACCTATCTATTCTAAACACATATCTGGATATACCAAAATTCAAAATGTTGATGCTATAGCAATTTCTGCCCATGCTGGGCAAGAAGGGCTTTGCTTGTGACTTTAGACCTAAAAGAGGCATACCTGCATGTCCCAGTCAGACAAACATGCCGAAGATACCTCAGATTCAAAGCTGGCTCAATGCACTACCAATTTTCTGCACTACTGCACCCAGGGTCTTCACAAAGTGCCTGGCACCAGTAATTGCATTCTGCAGACAAAGAGGAATACAAATATATCCTTACTTGGATGACTGCCTCATTCAAGCAGAGAACAAGGACATTCTACTACAGCATCTGGCGTTTGTAAAGAGATTTCTAACAGTCCTAGGGTACACAGTCTATGAAAAGAAATCAAAACTAGTACCCTCTCAAGAGATAATATTCCTGGGTGCAAGCTTAAATACAACTGCCCAGATGGCTTATCTCACGCCAGACAAACAAAGGTCTACTGACTTCAAACTGTTGGCAACAAAGGCCCAGTTATCTGCAAGAAAAATTCTGCAGGCATTGGGCTTCATGGCATCCTGCATTCTACTAATTCCATATACGAGACTGCATATGAGGAAACTTCAGTGGTACCTAAAAAGTGTTTGGGCTCATCATTGCCACAGCCTGGAAACGATAATTACCCTCATTCCCTGCCTGCAACAGGAGTTTCGATGGTGGACGAAGGCTTGTCACCAGAACAAGGGACAGCCATTCACTTTACCCCCAGCCAGACAGACATTAACAACGGATGCATCAGATTATGCATGGGGGGCCCACATGGCAGGAAGATGTATTCAAGGCACATGGTCAGCAAACCAAATGCATCTACATATCAATCAAAAAGAGATGCTAACTTTTCAGAATGTCCTGACAGCCTTCAAGGACCTACTTCATCCGGGACAACTACTGATAAAGACAAACAACACCACGCTCATGTGGTATATAAACAAGCAGGGAGGCACTCATTCCTACCCCCTTTGCAGACTAGCCATGACTTTGTGGGACACAGCATTGACTTACCAAGTACATCTGCAGGCACAATTCCTGCCAGGAAAGATAAATACTCTGGCAGACGAACTAAGCAGAAAACTCATGGATCCCCACGAGTGGAAATTGGATCCACAAGTCTTCAGCATGATAACAAGGAAATGGGGATGCCTGGATATAGATCTATTTGCCTCTCCTCACAACTACCAACTAAAAGGATTCTGCCCAAGGACTTATCACAGACAAGCATGGAAAGTGGACACCCTATCTTTCAGCTGGAAAAGCTTAGCAGTATATGCCTTTCCTCCCCAAGGTACTCCTAAGGGTCAGGCAAGAGAAGCCAAAAATTATACTGATTGCCCCAGACTGGCCCCGCCAGTACTGGTATCCAATCCTAAGGAACTTGTCTCAATGCCCGGCTTGGACCTTGCCTCATATACTTCATCTACTGTCTCGACAAAACAATCAGATCCTGCACAGCCAACCCAAGACCTTAAATCTGGCAGCATGGCGAATAATGTAGTCATACAAAACGCACCTCTCACTAAAGCTGTGATGGGTGTCATTTTGGAGGCCAGAAGGCCTAGTACCAGAAAATCTTATGCTGGAAAATGGAAGAGATTCTGTGCCTGGAACCAGGCACAAGGAATTGACACAGCTGTATCAAATATTCCTCAGATTTTGGAATACTTAACTGAGATGCTGGACAAAGGCCTATCCTTTTCATCAATTAAAATTCATGCCTCTGCCATTTCAGCTCATTACAATACAGAGCCACCAATCTTTTCACATCCTTTGTTAAGGCAGTACCTCAGAGGAGCCAGAAACTTAAGGCCTCCAAGGAGATCACCAATACCTGCATGGGACCTCAACTATGTCTTGGAAAAACTCACCCTGCCTCCTTTTGAGCCAGCTGCTACAGCTGATATAAAGTTTTTATCTTGGAAAACAGCTCTGCTCTTAGCATTAACCTCTGCAAGACGAGTTTCAGAGCTACAGGCACTCATGACTGTGGAACCTTTTATCATTTTTTATCCAGACAGGGTTTCTCTGAGGTCAAACCCGACATTTATGCCTAAGGTATTGTCCAGTGTGGCGCTTAACCAAACTATTCATCTGCCTACTTTTTATCCAAACCCACAGAATAAGGGGGAGGGAATTCTGCGCTCTTTGGACATACACAGACAGCTATGCTTCTACTTGAACAGAACCAAAGTTTTCAGAAAGACAGTGCAACTACTAGTGGCATATGCTGCAGGATCACAAGGAAAGGCTATTTCAAAGCAGACTATTTCAAAGTGGATAGGCCACTGCATTTGTTTCTGCTATTCACAGCATGGCAAGCCATTGCCTAAGGGCATTAGGCCACATTCAACTAGAGCAGCAGCCACTTCAGCAGCCTTCCTCAGGGGAGTACCAACCAAAGACATTTTAGAGGCTGCTACCTGGAGTTCAGTGCACACCTTTACAAAGCACTATCACTTACCACTCTACTCTAAATCCAGAGCAGGCATTGCCACTGCAGTTCTGCAGGGCCTCATAGCCGCTCCTAATGCTATTTAGCTCCAGCCTCCCAACCATAGCTTTGGGATTCAACCCAAGTGTAATAACTGCAACAGTGAAACATGAAGAACATAGTACAGTTGTGTACACTTACCATAAATGTAGATTTTTGAGTGTATTCACTGTTGCAGTCCAGGATGTCCTTCAAGGATGCATCTGCAGTCCTAACATATGGGTTGTCCTGCCTCAGGCAGCCCTTCGGTCGGCCGGATTCCAAAGTCTGGGTCTGGCCTCGGCTGATGTCGCACTTCACCCGACGTCATAGCTGCTGTTTATTGGGTATAAAGGCATCAGCCAACGCCATTTTCCTCCGTCTTTCTTGCCGCGTGGTGCCTGAAGCAGAAGCTGTTCGCAAGTGCCGGTCGGTCAGATCCAGAGATTCCTACTACAGAAGACTTCTCAAAAGTTAAGTACCCTGTTGGGGACTCTTTCTTGCCTCAGCCGATGTCAGACAAAGTAAATAATTGTTTAACTTGTGGGAAACAAATACCTCATAAGGATTTCCACTCTTACTGCCTTCCATGCTTAGGCCCAGACCACGACGTATCAGCTTGTCTAGCCTGTGCTTCCTTCAACCGACGGACACTTAGACGTCGGTCGGAGTTTGCAGAGGAGTTTTTTGGTCCCGCTTTTGCATACAAAATGCCGTGGGAGACTCCGACTACTCAATTAGCTAAAATGCGCAAGGAAAAGGACCGACATTCGCGGCCCGCGGTTTCGGCTGAAACCACGGTTAGGCCAACCGCGAATGTCTCGGCTGAAACCGAGCCCCCGGTTCTTCCTTCGGCCGAAAGCATGCCTCCGATAGCCGAGGCCTCACAGAGCATGGCTGAATCTGCTACTGAATTTACTGCTACAGAAGCAGGCACCCAGGATTTGTCAGACACTATTCCTTTAGACATATCTACCCCTGCACGTGGTGCTGCTAGACCCCCTGCTTCCATGTCTATCAAGGCTTTTGCCAGGGCTAAAACAGCTAAATCTTCTAAGGCCTTGCCTGCCAAAACTCTTTCACATAGGCCTACCTCGAGTTCCCAAATACTCAGCCTGGCTGAGGATCTCATTTCTTTGATCAGAGGATCCCACCCTCACCCAGACAGGGCCTCTCAGCCCCCTCCAGACAAGAGGCCTAGGACTGAACCCCCGGAACCTGTCTCTACAGATTATTCCTTGGATGACTCAGACATTTCAGACCCTCACGAAGGCCCATACTCTCCTTATGAGGATTCTGATGCAGAAGAACTCAATTCCTTCTGCTTCTCCTCCTGAAGAATTTTCCTTTGGGGAAACCTTGCATGCTATGAGGGAACACTTCCAATGGCAGGGCCAGGATTTTTCAGATTCAAGGAAAAGGCTAAGGACCTTTTTACACTTACCACAGCATAGGCCTTTAGCCATTCCGCCAGTACTAACAGTTGTTGATGATGCATATAATGATGCCTGTACTGCTCCTGATTCTCTTCCTCCGGCCCCTGCCAAGCCAGACAGATATTACAGGGTCCCGGACACACACTACAATTTGTATAAGGCTCCTGTTGCAGACCCTGAAACCATTTCACAGGGCCCTAAAGGTGTGGCAGCTGCCTCTGCCAAAACCCTCTTCCCTCTGAAACGGAATCTAGAGCATTAGAGATGGGGTAAAAGGTTTATACTTCTGCTACTCTTTCGGCCAGGGCCTTGAACTGTCAATTTCACATGATTCAGTACCAGGAATTTTTGTTAGACCAGCTAAATAAAAAACTGTCTTCTCCTGAACCTTTAGACCGCAAGTCCCTTCAGGATTTGGTACATAACTCTCAGCAGGTCAGTAACCATTTCTTAAAATGTGGCTATGATGCACTGGAGGCTTCCTTTAGATCAGCTATGACTGGAACAGTGATTCAAGGCATGCCTGGTTAAAAGAACAATCCTTACCAGACCATGTTAAGTCAAAACTCCTAGATGCTCCCATGGAGAAACAAAGTTTGTTTGGCTCCCCTGCACAGGAGGTTCTAAAGAAGGTGGAAGAAAAAGCAAAATCTGTCCAAACAGTCAAGGATTTCTTACAGGTCCAACCTCCGAGGTTTAGCAGAAATTGGCCTTCGAAGAATTGGTCCTTTCCAGACAACTCCAGAGCGCAGAGAGGCAGAAATAGACACCCAAGAGGCAGAGGTCAATCTAGGGGTGCCTACAGGGGACGTCAGTGGCAACCTACCAACCAGAGAAATACTGCCACAGAGTCAACTACAACCACTTCCACAGGGCAGACACAATGACTTGGCTCTAGTTCCGCCTACCAGGGAACAACTGGAAGCACCCTTGGGCGGAAAACTAGCCTTATTCTCCAACAACTGGCATTACATTACAGGAGACAAATGGACTTTACAAACAATAGACAAGGGCTACAGGTTTCACTTCCACACTCTACCAAAAAAGAGAGGAATGCCAAACCTACCACCAAGCCAAAAAACAGACGCTCTAAGACAAATCAACAACTTACTAAGGATGAGAGCTATAGAAGAGGTGCCACCTATGGAACAAGGCCAAGGATTTTACTCCAGGCTTTTCCTTGTACCAAGAAAAGAAAATCAATGGAGACCTATTCTAGACTTGTCCGCACTGAACACATACCTCATTGTTCCAAAATTCAAAATGCTGACCCTCCAGCAGCTTCTTCCCATGCTGGGTAAGGAGTCTTGGCTGGTGACTCTAGATCTCAAGGAGGCATACCTGCACGTCCCTATACGACCAGATTGCAGAAGACACCTCAGATTTCTTGCAGGATCAGAGCATTATCAATTCTCAGCATTGCCTTTTGGCTTATCTACTGCACCCAGAGTATTCACGAAATGCCTGGCATCAGTAATTGCTTATTGCAGACTTCAGGGAATTCAAATTTACCCATACCTGGACGACTGCCTAATACAAGTGGACAACAAGGCAAAATTAACAAAGGATTTGGAAAATGTCATACAACTGTTGCAAGCCTTGGGATACACAGTCAGCATGCAAAAGTCAAGACTAGTACCATCCCAAAGGATAACATTCTTGGGTGCAGAACTAGATACATCAACTCAGATGGCTTTTCTCACAGAAAAAAAACAAAAGCAACTACCAGTCTACTTCATGACATTAACAACACAAACTCAGCTTACTGCAAGGAAAGTCCTGCAAGCCCTGGGCTACATGGCATCCTGCATAATATTGGTTCCGCATGCCAGGCTGCATATGAGAAAGCTACAATGGTACCTAAGGAATGTATGGTCTCAACACAAGCACAGTCTAGAAGCCCAGATTCCAATAATTCCATACCTGAAGCAAGAATTCCTGTGGTGGGCTCAGGCCTGTCAGTTGAACAGAGGCTTGCCTTTCCACAAACCTCATCCAAGCCAGACCATCACCACGGACGCCTCAGACCTAGGATGGGGGGGCACACATGGTGGACAAGTTTATACAAGGCCTATGGACCCAAGACCAGCTGAATCTACACATAAATCTAAAGGAGATGCTGGCAGTGAAACATGCGATCCAGGCATTCAGACCACTCCTTCAACAGGGTCATCTGCTGATAAGGACGGACAATACCACAGTCATGTGGTACATCAACAAACAGGGAGGTACACATTCATATCCTCTATGCCAGATGGCAATGGACCTGTGGAATGTGGCCCTGAATCTCAACATTCAACTTCAGGCCAGATTTGTACCAGGAAAAGAAAATTCTCTAGCAGACACCTTAAGCAGAACTACCATGGATGCTCATGAATGGATGCTGCATCCAGATATCTTCAAAGCCATAACAAAGAAATGGGGACTACCACAGATAGACCTGTTTGCCTCCCCACACAATCACCAATTGAAGAAATTCTGCACAAGAGCATACCACCCACTTGCTTGGAGGATGGACTCCCTTTCCTTCAGCTGGAAAAACCTGACAGTATATGCATTTCCACCTCTTCCCTTGATGTACAAAGTTCTACTGAAGATCAGAGAGGATCAGCCAAGGGTAATTCTGATAGCTCCAGACTGGCCGAGGCAACATTGGTACCCGCTACTGAGAAGCATGTCTCGGACACACGCATGGCCTCTACCTCTATGTCCCTTACTACTAACACAGGACAACTACAAGATCCTACATCCAAACTTGAAAACACTGCAGCTAGCTGCTTGGAATATTGCATAAAACAAAATAACCCAGGTTTATCTCAGAGGGTTAAGGACATTATCCTGGAGGCACGCAGACCCTCCACAAGGAAGACTTATTCAGCCAAGTGGAAAAGATACCTCATTTGGAGTGCAGCAAAGGGAGAAAATATCTCATTGGCAAACATAGCACATATCCTGGAATATTTAGCAGAGCTGTTCCACAATGGCCTGTCTTACTCCTCCATTAAGATTCATGCATCAGCAATTTCAGCAGAATACAACATGGATCCTTCGGTCTTCTCTCATCCTCTACTCAGGCAGTTCTTGAGAGGAATCAAAAATGTAAAACCTCCAAGGAAACCACCTTTACCTACATGGGATCTCAACTTTGTGCTGGAAAAGTTAACACTTCCCCCTTTTGAACCAGCAGCAACAGCAGAATTACAATTCTTGTCTTGGAAAACTGCTTTCCTGCTAGCAATTACTTCAGCAAGAAGGGTATCTGAGTTACAGGCATTAATGGCAGTACAACCCTTCCTTATCTTCCATCAGGACTCTCTCTGAGAACTAACCTTACCTTTATGCCAAAAGTGGTCTCCAGAGTATCATTGAACCAAGCGATTCACTTACCT
Source organism: Protopterus annectens (assembly GCF_019279795.1). Classification (NCBI taxonomy): domain Eukaryota; kingdom Metazoa; phylum Chordata; order Ceratodontiformes; family Protopteridae; genus Protopterus; species Protopterus annectens. The sequence continues at coordinate 1,118,417,676 of NC_056730.1, forward strand.
ACATTCTTCCCCAACCCACAGAACAGGGGGGAAAGACTGCTACATACCTTGGATGTGCACAGACAATTACGCTACTATCTGGACAGAACTAAGACCAGCAGAAAAACTGACCAGCTTCTGGTAGCATATGCAACAGGAATGCAAGGAAAAGCAATTTCAAAACAGACAATCTCAAAATGGATAGGAAATTGCATTCGATTTTGGTACTCTTTTCATGGAAAGACAACTCCTGATAATATCAGACCTCATTCCACAAGAGCTACAGCCACCACTACAGCTTTCCTACGAGGAGTGGCTACCAAAGACATTTTAGAACCTGCTACTTGGAGCTCCGTGCATACATTTGCCAAGCATTATAATCTTCCCTTATACTCTAGATCCCGAGCAGGTTTTGCAACTGCTGTTTTGCAAGGGATCTTAACTACACCATCTTTATCTTAGTGCCTCCTCCCCCAGTTTGGCTATGGTATTCTACCCATATGTTAGGACTGCAGATGCATCCTTGAAGGACATAGTACAGTTTTGTACCTACCATAAATGTAGATGTCCGATAGGTATGCATCTGCAGTCAGGATTACCCACCCTCCTTCCCCTCTGTGGTATTCCTAGGGTATTTACCCTTCTTCTAGCTAGCTGGGGGAATCTATTATGGTGTATTTGTTTGTATATATGTATATATATATATATATATATATATATATATATATTTTTTTTTTATATTGTTTGCTCTCTACCGTTTGGAATTATTTGCATTTATCCAAATTTAGCCTTCCTAGAGGGCACCTGGCATCTGGGGCAAGAAACACTGAGGAAAATGGCATCGGCTGATACCTTTATACCCAATAAATAGCAGCTATGACGTCGGGTGAAGTGCGACATCAGCCGAGGCCAGACCCAGACTTTGGAATCCGGCCGACCGAAGGGCTTCCTGAGGCAGGACAACCCATATGTTAGGACTGCAGATGCATACCTATCGGACATCTACATTTATGGTAGGTACAAAACTGTACTTTACCCACCATCCCCCATATCTTTGCTGGAACGTATCTGCACTTCTCTAATCTATACAATCTATGTGGTGTATTTGCTTATAGATGAAGGTATTATATATTTTGTGCATGCATGTTTTATTGGCATATTTTTAGCCTACCCTTTTGGGGGCACCTGACATCTGGGGTAAGAAAAACTGAAGAAAATTGCGTCGGCTGCATCTTTTATACCCCTGGCGCACTGACGTCTGGGAAGAGGCGACAGCAACCGACGCCGGACCTAGACTTTGGAATTAAATCCGACTGAGGGTAGCCTGCCAGCAGGATATAACCCAAGTGTAATGACTGCAACAGTGAATACACTCGAACATCTACATTTATGGTAAGTGTACACAACTGTATTTTCTCTTCCACTGGGACAATTGTGATTCAGTCAGACAACATGTCTGTAGTGTGGTACATAAACAAGCAAGGGGGAGCCAAATCTTACTCACTTTGTCGAGAGGCTCTAAGAGTATGGAAATGGGCGATGTACACTCAACGCTTTCTGGTAGCAATGCACATTCTTGGAAAGCCCAGTGTGACAGCAGACAAACTCAGTCGAGCAGTTCTGATGCCTCACGAGTGGTCCCTGAATTCAGAAGTTGTGGAAGAGATTTTATGCAAATGGTGCCAGCCTTGCTGCGACCTATTCGCCACGTACATGAACACCAAATGCAGCAGCTACTTTGCCCTAATTCCCCATCCTGGGATGTCACCCAGAGATGCTGTGGTCCACAATTGGCCTCCGAGACTCCTTTATGCTTTTCCAGCCTTTCCTCTCATACCAAAAATTATTCAGAAAGCAAAACTGTTGGAAGAGTACCCTGATCCTCATTGCTCCTTACTGGCCTCGCCAAGTCTGGTTCCCTTCCTGTGGCCCTATCTCCTGGAGGAACCATGGATTCTGGAACCATCTCCAGATCTACTGATTCATCAGTCAGGGCAGTTCCATCCTATCCAAACCCTGAAATTGACAGCATGGCTGCTCCAGTTCCATGAATAGCCAGGTGTGTTTCCCTTTCCTCTACAGTCAAACATATTCTGATTTCTTCACTCAAACCTTCCACCAGGAAATTATACTCCAGTAAATGGAAAAGGTTCTCCATTTGGGCAGCAAACCAAGATGTAGATCCCTACTCAGCTCCCATAGAGTCTATCCTGTCCTTCCTCACATCCATTTTTCAAGAAGGAGCTGCAGCTGCTACTATTAGAGTTCAGTTTGCTGCCATCTCCAATTATCATTTTGGCTACATGGGAAATTCAGTCATGTCCCACTCTTTATGCAAAACCCTTTGAAAGGAATCCTCCTTCTCAGACCTCCAATCAGGCAACCACCAGAGCCCTGGGACCTAAACCTAGTTCTCACATCTTTAATTTCTTCACCTTTTGAACCGTCTTCTTCATTGGATCTGAAATTCTTGTCTTGAAAGACATTGTTCTTTGTGGCTATAACATCTGCTAGGAGAGTTTCAGAATTGCAAGCCCCCATCATTCAACCTCCTTACGTTGTTTTCCAGGATAGTCTCTCACTTAGGAACTAATGCTTCTTTTCTTCCTAAGGTATGTTCAGAGCATAATCTCAACACAACTATTGAATTACCAGTTTTCTTCCCAAATCATAGTAATAAATCAGGATACAGACTACACTAATTGAACGTCCACAGAATTCTCAGATTTGACCTGCACAGGACTAAGGAATTTCGAAAATCAGACCAATTGTCTGTTTCCTTCTCAGACAAAAATAAAGGCTTGCCTGTTTCTAAGGTCACTTTGTCTAAATGGCTTTCAGACTGAATTGCATTTGCTTACAAAACTGCTGACAATTACCTGCGAAAGTAAAAGGCCATTCAACCACAGCAGTATCAACTTCATATGCCTTTAGATCAAAACTCCCAATTGATACCATTTGTGCAGCAGCTACTTGGGCAAGACCTCATACCTTTGTCACTCGTTACAAATTGGATTTGGCCTCCTGGGACAGGTCATCCTGTGCTGAATAATCTTTTTGCTTGAGCCACCCGGGATGAAGGTGCTAGGGACGCTATCCCATCCAGCAAGAATTACAGTGAGATAGGACTACATAACGCAAAGAAGTTATGTACTTACCATAATGTTCCAGGTTTGTAGTCCATCTCGCCTACATTCTTGCGTCCCACCCTCCTTCCCCCTTCCTGTTTCCTGGAGGAACTAGTAGACTATCCATTATGCTGTCTGACCTCGTTGTAGTTGTCCGTCCACCTGGCATGGATAGTAATACAGAGTATACTGTTTGTATGTGCATAGCTATTGATAGTTTACTTACTATTATGTACCTATTTACTTTCTTGCAAACAATATCTGGGGAATTGCTGTGAGGCACCATGGGATAGGGGTTAGCCTTGAGCTAGTAAAAGCTCTTGAGCTTTAGTATCGGCTGAGTCGGAGCCAATAATCGGCTCCGAACCCATCCAACAAGAATGTAGGCGAAATGGACTACAAACAGGGAATGTTATGGTAAGTACATAACTTCTTTTTGTGGGGACATAACATGAAGTATTTAAAAAAATGGATTAAAAAGGTGTCTGTTCTTGCAGCTGACAAAAGACAATACAAAAACTGAGAAACTGGAAGCTCTTGTCTATGGATATAGATAGTAAGGTACAAGCTGTGAAAATGGTTTGAATCATTTTAGATTTATGTACAGGTCCAGCATAGTTTTATCAACCAGAGAAGAAGTTGTGGGCAGTAATTTTAGAGAGTTGAAGGAATTTATGTGGGGCAGGGGGGAAGAGGGAAGGACAAGGTCAGGTGGGGATAAGTTGATCCTTAGAATGGAACAAGGTGGTTTAAGATTATTTAATTTGAAGGGAGATTTTTTAGAGCTACAGAATTAAGGCTTATACACAAGCAGCGAATGGTAATTCATAGTGGAAAGGGATGTGGATGAAGCAAGGGGAAAATTCAAGAAATAAGGAGAGAATGAGAGTTTGGATGCAGATCCTTAAGGAAAATAACTGCCATACCGAATATTATGTTCATAAAGTAGCAGAAAGTATTCTAAGATCTAAGCCAATAGGAATGGAGAAAGGAGATTCTTACAGTAAGGGATACTGTGATTAGCCATACAGAGAATAGGCAAGAGGGGGCTGGAATTTACTGGAGAAAACTGGCAAAGGAACCAATGTAAGAGCATGAAAGTTAGTAAAATGGGAAGAGGCCAAGAAGACATTTGGACTACAGGCCAGAGAATGCCTTCCCTATTTGGGATTGATATCAGTAGAGGCAAAAAGAAAGAAATAGGCGAATCCCAAGTTAAAGACCTACTATTGTAAAGTTTTTAGTTGAATCTATAACAGAAGCTGCTGTTAAAAAAGGGATAATTAGTACGGCATATAAAATATTGCATGATAACTATAGGAATCAATCAGGCGAAGTTAGAAAACATTGGGAAGAGAGACTGGATAAGCAGTTCACAAGGAAACAATGGGGAGAACATATGCATAGCTCCTAAATTTGCAACAGAGTCTAGAAAATTTAGGAATTTTGCATGGAAGTGTTTTCATAGTTTTTATATCCCAAGCACACTACAGATATTTTTTCCTCCAGTAGATGGCAAATGTTGGAGGTATGGTGGGGAAGAAAGAGGTTCTCCAGTTAGATTCTCAGCTGAGGTGCCTTCTGTGCAGAGTCTGCATTTCCTCACCATGTTCATGTGGGTTTCCTCTGGGTGCTGCAGTTTCCTCCCACATTACAAAAACATGCATCTGGAGCATTTCTCCCCTAGCCTTGGCTGAAAATTGGCTCGATCCAAGTTGGACTTTCCCAGTAAACAAATGTTAAATAAATAAATAAAACTGGGAGCATATATTTTAGGAGTGTAAGGAGTTGGCAAACTTTAAAAAAAAGTCCTTGCAGAGTGCTCTGTCACAAGTTTTGGGTGTGCAAATGAGTGTAATTGAAGAAATTATTTTTTTTTTGAGCTAGGCTACAGTATATGAATTACTTAGACATAAAGAAACAGCTAGATGGAAGCCACCATGATGTTAAAAATAAAGTTGATTTATTTATATAACAAGCGCTTTCACGTGCATCCAAGGCACGCTTCCTCAGGTTTATACAACTTAATTTCAATGAGTAGCTTTTATATGCTACCAAATCATTCATCAAACAATCTAGTTCAATCAACCAATAAAAACATTTATCAATTAAGCTTACTAAGGACTAATACAATGAGGTATAGCAATTTGAAGACAAAAATAAATTAAGTGCAAATGTATATATATTCAGTTCCATAGGACATAAAGCAATATTATTAAATTTTAATCTAGCATATAATAAATTATGATATCCTAGAGCCTCTTAAAAAATAAACCATAAAAATATATAAAAAATAGAATCATACAAAACTTATCTAAAATGAACTTATATGTTATCAAATATATTTTATTATATATATGTATATATAAAAAGTATTACATTCCATTATTCCAAGAACTAGTATTAAATATATTATAGTTTTAGTCACGTGCAGTTAAAATAGGTTTAATACTAATGTATTGATTTAAACCTGGTTCAATATGTGCCATCAGTCTCCAAATCCATTTTAATTCCACAGTTTCTAAATAATTCATCCTGTCTCCTCCTCCCTTATTAAGGCCTATCACTTGTATAACTCTAAGCCTAAAACTGTGATTTGGTCGAATGGCAACATGTTTGGCTAGAGCATTATTCAGATTTAGCTTCCTGATGTCATATGTATGGTTATATACTCGATCTCTTAGCCTTCTTGTAGTCATGCCCACATAGAATGCTGGGCATTGTGTACATGTTGCTAAATAGACAAGATTAGTAGTTTCACAGGTGGCATAAAGATTAGGTCTATAGATGCAATTAATGGAGGGATGGACAAACTGATCATCACTAGCTATGTATTTACACATGTTGCATTTATTGCATGGACATGTACCATATCTTAATGTTCGCTTATCTATACTACTGATTAATGAACCAACTTTATCAATGCAAAGGAGCCTTTTTAGGTTCTTACTGTTGTTATACCTGAAACTAGGTGTTGTCCCTATTAATCTAAGACATCTACTGTCTACAAGTAGGATATTCCAGTTTTTCCTAATAATGTCAGTTACATAAGTTATATCACTAGTGTATCTTGTAGTGAAGAATACCTTATTTAAGTCATAGTGTGTCCCATGTTTATATGTAATCTTAGGGTGTCTTCGGACAACAGAAGCCTCTGTGTTCATATGCATGTCATTCATATCAGAACAATTTTGCTTACATAGTGAGACATTATAGCCTCTTTCTTGAAATAACACCCTTAGATGACCAATCTGTAAGTCCCTGTCACTATCATCTCTACATAAGCTAAGAATTCTCTTACTTTGACTCCTAACAATGTTGGGGAATATGTGGCGTGGATGCATGCTATCATAATGTAGCAATGCATTCCTCCAACAGGGTTTTCTATACAAAGTAGTTGAAATCAGGCCTTGAGAACTTTTAGTTATTGTAATGTCAAGGAAATGTAACTCCTTAGGTGATATTTCCATTGTAAACCTAAGGAATTCAGTTGTAGATTCTAAATAACTGACCAAGTCATTTAGTAATGCTAATTCCCCATCCCAGACAATTAGTATATCATCTACAAAGCATCTATATAGTAAGACATGTTGAAACAGACTGCTATTAAACAAATGAGCGCATTCTCAGTGATGCATTACTAAATTTGCATAAGAGTTTGTACATGGGGTGCCCATAGCTACACCCCTTGTCTGTACATATAGAGCATCACGGTACATGAAGACATTATTGTTTAGTACTAAATCCAGGAGGCTACAAACAAGTAATTGTAAATCACTATTCAGTGAACCTATCAAGAGTAAGACATCTCTAATCGCCTCTATTCCATATTCATTTGGAATTACTGTGAACAAGCTTTTAACATCCAATGAAACTATAACAGCGGAAGGGGGTAGCATACCACATTTCATGAGGTTATCTAAGTAATCCAATAATTGATAAGTATTCTTTAGAATAGTTGGAACACTCCTACTTGTAGACAGTAGATGTCTTAGATTAATAGGGACAACACCTAGTTTCAGGTATAACAACAGTAAGAACCTAAAAAGGCTCCTATGCATTGATAAAGTTGGTTCATTAATCAGTAGTATAGATAAGCGAACCTTAAGATATGGTACATGTCCATGCAATAAATGCAACATGTGTAAATACATAGCTAGTGATGATCAGTTTGTCCATCCCTCCATTAATTACATCTATGGACCTAATTTTTATGCCACCTGTGAAACTACTAATCTTGTCTATTTAGCAACATGTACACAATGCCCAGCATTCTATGTGGGCATGACTACAAGAAGGCTAAGAGATCGAGTATATAACCATACGTATGACATCAGGAAGCTAAATCTGAATAATGCTCTAGCCAAACATGTTGCCATTCGACCAAATCACAGTTTTAGGTTTAGAGTTATACAAGTGATAGGCCTTAATAAGAGAGGAGGAGACAGGATGAATTATTTAGAAACTGTGGAATTAAAATGGATTTGGAGACTGATGGCACATATTGAACTAGGTTTAAATCAATACATTAGTATTAAACCTATTTTAACTGCACGTGACTAAAACTATAATATATTTAATACTAGTTCTTGGAATAATGGAATGTAATACTTTTTATATATACATATATATAATAAAATATATTTGATAACATATAAGTTCATTTTAGATAAGTTTTGTATTCTATTTTTTATATTTTTTTATGGTTTATTTTTTAAGAGGCTCTAGGATATCATAATTTATTATATGCTAGATTAAAATTTGATAATATTGCTTTATGTCCTATGGAACTGAATATATATACATTTTCACTTCATTTATTTTTGCCTTCAAATTGCTATACCTCATTGTATTAGTCCTTAGTAAGCTTAATTGATAAATGTTGATTGAACTAGATTGTTTGATGAATGATTTGGTAGCATATAAAAGTTACTCATTGAAATGAAGTTGTATAAACCTGAGGAAGCGTGCCTTGGATGCACGTGAAAGCGCTTGTTATATAAATAAATCAGCTTTATTTTTAACATCGTGGTGGCTTCCATCTAGCTGTTTCTTTATACATTCCTGTTTTTTTGGCTGGAACCTTTGAATGGTAGCATTCTTTATTTTACCTAATTACTTAGACATAGTAATGCCTTGTTAAGTTTAATTCTGGTGGCTGCCAAAAAAGCACTTCTTAGAAAATAGAACTCAAAGTGTAAACCAAATGTGTTTGAAGTCATGAATATTGTAACAGAGAATACAGGAAATGGAAGTGAGTTCTTTAGAAAAGGGTAGGAGCAAATATATCAAAATAAAAATGGAATTTGTTGGAACAGTACATGTAGAATAATGTTTTAGAGGAGGAGTTAAGATTTAAGGGAAGACAGGAATTTGTCAATTTATGTAATGTTGAATTGGTAATTGTATAGAAGTATATATGTGATATGTAATGTTTTTAACTTTGAACATGTTGACGTGGTTTGTGTTCTTTTACATAAACGTGTCTTTGCCTACGTCTTAAGTGATGATTCAGTAAAGGTGTTAAAAAAAATACCCTGATCTAGATTTGTAGTATGTGTGCGCGACATATAAGGTTTAACTTCCAGTGCAAACAAATTAAGGAATCAAATGTTTCACAAGTCGCTATGTGCTTTGGTAGAGGAATATGCCCAAGGATATAGAAAAGCATCTCCCTCCAGATTCTTGGTTAAAATAGCACAATCATCAGCAAAAGTTATTCATTTGTTTTATTTTCCCCTTGTCTGACTAGGCTAATGGACTCTGTTCAGGGAGACCTGAGATGATATTTATATTCCTAGGGAAAATTTGTCCAGGGCATCGGGCAACTTCCCTCCCACTCTTTTCAATAAGTATTGTGGGATCTTTTATGTCCATCTGAGCTGTCTCTGACTCAAGCAGATGGAACCTTGGTTTAACATGTCATCGAAGAGTGAGTGTGTCCTGATCTCTGCTCCATAAAGGATCAACTTAAGATCATACCTTATAAGTTTATCAGTCTGTTGCTGAGTTCACTAGCAAGTAAAAGCAAAACTAGTGATAGTGGGTAACCTTGTGGCTATCCATGTACATTTTAAAAGTAGGAACGCAATGCAGTCAGTTAGAATAATGAAAGATTGGGAAGCATATAATGTTTTATTAGAAGTCCCGGTGGTAGTGGGGAAACCTGCCTCCTGGAGCATCAACCACAGATATTTCCAGCAAACCAAATCTAAACAAAGGCTTTTTGAAGTCAGTCATGATGGCTACAGTTGGTTCGTGGACCCTGATAAGCCCCTGCACATCAGCCACAGGGTATGCAAGTAGCCTGAGCTTGCCTTATTTTATGTGAAACCAGCTTATATTAACAGGATAAGGAACAGTACTAAGCCTTTAAGGTGGGCAACTAGAGTGCAGACCTAGAATTTAAAATCTGTATTCAACAATGGCATGGGGTGGCAGTTCTGCACCCTCATGAGATCCTTGCATAACTTTGGCAGGACCTATGCCTGAGACCTACAAGAAGGCACTGATGGCTGTGGTTTGCCAAATGGATTACAATAGTACAGTAACCCCTTATTTGGAACTAGAACTCAAGTAAAATATGCAACACCCATCCCAAAATTATTTAAAAATGCAGACATATCTGCAGAGATCCTTACACTCTTGTAGGCAAAGAATGTTTACTATCTAGCCACACATCATTTTATTTTAATTGATGAATTAAAACTTACATTTATAGAGGCACATTTAAATATAGTGAATCCCGCTTAAGCAGTTAGATAAGCAGCATCTCAGCAACAATAAGACCTGCAAATAGTTTTAAAAAGCCAGAAAATGTGTGTATTGGCTCTGAGCACAGTCAATTACCTCTAACAAATGCTCTTATATGCTGTTGTGTACAGCTCCTGTTTCCAGAACTCACTTTAAGAACATTACACTGTATCTTTTTGTTTTTATTGGCATACCCTAACTTTCTCTGCTCAGGGTACCTTTTAATAATTTTAAGGTACAGGACAAGCATGTTACCTCAGTTGTAAATAGTATTTCCCCTGGCACAACCTTGACACTAGTGGGGATCATTTCCTCAGTGGAATCCAGTAGCATCTAGGGTTTGTACCCATCACTGAGGGAAGTTTCATCCGGAAACAGTTTTCCTAAATCTCTGCCTGTTTTTGGGGTTTGCTAGTGAGTTCCTCCATGCTGCGCTTTCATGGAATACTTTTCCAGGGTGTTTAAATCTGTAGTTTTGGAACAGCATTAAAATTCCTTATGCATACACCTTTTCTCAAATTCTTTGAGAAGGCCCTAGAGTGGATTCCAGCTGTCAGACCCTGCACAGAATTCACCATGGTTGTGTCTTTCTCAACAGACTCTATCAGTAGTCCTTCCCTTAAGAAATGAGTAACTGTCTGATATTCTGAGACTCATTACTGCGAGTCCCAGAACAGTGAGACCAGATGAGCAGTCTTAAAAGTATTAACTCTTAGGTTGTCATTTTTTGGAGTATTCAACTTTTCCACCATATGAAAACCAGAGAGTAAAAAAGTCACACAGACAAACCAGTTAGTAAAAACTACAAAAAACACCTAGCCAAGCCAGAGTTTTCACTGTGTAATACCTTTACCTTCCTGTAATAGAGATCCCTGGGCTATATAAAAATGACTCCTTAAGGACATTGTGTTTCAGAAATATGGCTTCTGAATGTCCATGACTTTTTAAGTCTTTCTGGATACATTCAAGCCAATAAAGTCAAACCCTACTAGCTGTGGACATGCATGTTTCAGCATAATGCTGTGCTGACGAGATCATAAGAAGGCTGAAACTCCTTTTGATTTATATGCAACTTCGTCTGCTGTGAGGACTAAATGCCTTGCACCTACAGAGGACCTAAATGGGCTCCCCAAACTATGTCGGAACTGCCCATGGTAATGGTCTTTCTGCTTCAGGCAAAGTGAAATTTGCCCCGGTGCTCTTTTGTATGGTGTTCTTCCACTGTAGAAGTTCCTTTTTCAGGCATGGAAGGAGGGGGCAGTAGCTCTCCCAGGGGTTAGGAGTGCTGTTCCTAAACATTTACTTTCTTTTTTTTGTTTTTTAAGAAAGCAGTGGAGTTTCTTCATGTGCACCTGTGCAAATAGGATCATGAGAGTGCAGGACCTTATGTACTCTAGTATCCTCAGAAATTCTCTTGTAATGATGAGCTGCTTTTTAAGCAGACTGGTCAGGTAACCTATCAAGAAAGCAAACTTGTCTTGGGGAAGTAAGGCTTTCTGTTGAATTGAGTCTGTGATTGGTCCCAGAAAGAGGATCTGTGTTTGAGAGAGAGTTTGGGATTTGTGAAGATTTAAGGTGAGACCTACCTTCTGAAAACAATCTACAGTGATGTTTACGGTGTCTAGGGTCTCTGAAGTGGTATTTCCTGAATGAAACAGTCATCTAAGTATGGGTGAATATGAACCCCCTAGAGCTTTGCAGTATGCTATCAGAGGAGATGAGAAACAGGATAGATGTACTGCCGTGCGACCACACAAAACTGAGAATCCAAAAAAAGTCCACGTAGTCCAGGGTAGACACAAGGTAGAGTTAAACTATAGAAAAAAAAAAATACCAAGGTTATAAAAAAAAAATAAATTGTTAGAAGACTTTTAGTGCTTTTGGCCACCATGCACTGTACGACTTTAGAATGTAAATCACAATATTCCGGAGGAGCTAGAACATTTTTGAAAACTCTTGGAGAAGTAGATAGTCCAAATGGTAAAGCACAGAACTGGACATGGAAGCCTGTGGCTGTAAATCATAGGTATTTTCTGAGACTGTCTGCTATGAGGACATGGAGGCAAGTGTCCTTGAGGTCTGTGGTGACCCTGGAGACATCTTGGAAAATCATTGGCAGTAATTTCTGCAATGTAAACATTTTGAATTTTAGGATGTTATGAGACTTGTTTACCTGTGAGAGGTCCAAGATGGACTCCAAGTGCCCTTTTTTTCTTGGGACTAGAAATATCTTTTAGTAGCATTTTCCCTCTTGTCATGGAGAAAAGGCTGGATGGATCCTTGGTGAAATAGCTCCCTGAGGATAGGTGGTAAGAGGATTTCTTGCTCTGTTGTAGTTTTGGAATGCTCAAGAAGGGCGATATTTCTGTGAATTGAATGTAGTACCCCTTCTGTACGATGTTTGGTCCCTGGTTATGGATTTCCACTGATTTAGGAAGAAGAGTCTTCCTGCCAGAGGTTTGGAGGAGATGAGAAGGGGTAAGGGAGGGTGGCGTAGAACATATTCACAATTGCTGTCTGTGTTGGGTGGGTACTTTGGTGTCCTCTTCCCTTTGTGATTAGTTTTTGCTGTCTTCTAGATTGTCTTGGTCTTTTACTATAGGCAAGCCTCCCCTTGTCTAGGTGGAAAAGGCCAATGTTTTGAAGGATAATTCCTACTGTACCTCAAAGCCAGAGACTAGAAAATTCAGAATTTTAATTTGCTTTCTTTTTTTTTCCTCCACTTCCTCAGAACTTGTTCAGCTGCAGAACCAAAAAGGAATTCCTTGTCAAATTGGACATTAAGTAAGTTCAGTCTTTACCTGGTCTGATGGGCTAGGTCCTGAGCTCATGCATTTTTGCTAATGACAAAACTGGGGCAGCTGCTCTGCAAGAGGCATCATAGCCACATTTCAGGCAGTATTTGGAGACTTGTATAGCTTCTATGGCTATCTCCTGTTTTTTTCTTGGATAAAGTTGCATCCACAATAAACTACCGCTTTGTACTTATGCACCCAGGTCATGATGGAAAGGGTCCCACAACCAGCCCACCTACGTGGTTAACAAATTACAAAAAAAAAAAAAAAAATTAATGTTCTTTGTGGACTGGGGGATCTAAGTTCCTCAAAAGACTTAACAGGAATTACTAAGCCATTGTGTTGTTTATGGCAATGCTAACTAGAAGAAAACAGCAAAGTTTCTCTTCTACTATTGCTCTTTAATTCTTTAGTTTTTGTGGATTTAGTGGGGATGTATACAGCAGAATTTCTTCAAGTACTTTTAGTCTTTGTTTCCACCTGATATGAATTATGTTGAAAAATAGCAATGCATGTGCCAGTTGATACAGTTACACATGAATGTTTGAGATGATAGAGTTTTAGTGAAAATGTCACTATGCATGTAGCAATCCCCTGAATTAATTCTGTTTATTACAGAATATGGCCTAAGGCTTGGTAGCCAGATTTTCATTAAGCAGATGACCGATACTGGATTGGCGTCTAAAGATGGTAATTTGCAAGAAGGTGACATTATTTTAAAGGTAGGTGTTGTACATAACCTAAACTGATTTACTTGTCAGTATCTGTAATAAAGTATGTCTGGTTTCTTTTAATATGTATGTATAGTTAAATGTTTGTGAACATGCTTATAACAGAAAAATAGATTAACTTTACTGTGTCATACTTGTGTAATCAGTAATATAGAAATATTGTTTTTGCATCTAAAGATTTTTTTTGTTGACTCCAGTATTAATCTTGCCACCATATCCCTACTCCTAACAATTTCCAGTCTCCTAAAAATTTGTCCCCACACCAGTCAGTCCTGCATACAAAATGGTAGGTTGAGAACAGTGTTACTGTAGCTAATGATATAGTTTGAGGCAGACATTATGGAACTAACCTGCGTGTGTTTTGTATGTACCACATGGGCATGTCATTTTAGATCATATCACTCTGGTAGTACATGAATATGTGTGACGTATAAGGGCATTGACTTTGTATAGCACACCATCAAACTTAAATATAGAGGATTATGTTTGGGTCACTGATTGTGTAACCACAGTATTATGTGTTTGAGACACTGATGCTAAGAAATTCACCTCAAAAGTGAAGCTGGAGAGGTTAATCTTGGCATCTATATTGAGAACACATAATGTAGGGTTATAATTGGAGACCTGATCCAAATTCCATGTACTGCTGGTTACAGAAAAAAAAATGGAAAAGTGTTTTACCGACTCTCAGAGCTGTAAAGCATTTAGAGAGCACTGTCAAAAAAAAAAAAAAAACAGCATAACACGTTTTATATTGGAGAAAGAAAATTAGGGACTGATTAGTGGCACAGGCAGCAAATAATTCTGCCATTGTCGTTTGCTGGCCAGAACTGGAAGATTTAATTGCTTAGAGCGATACCCAGTCTTAACCGCTTAAGCAGGGGATGCTTAATAGTTGTTAAGTTTGGGTTTCATGCTTCACTGTCTGTCTTTTTCACAATGTTGGGATGTAATCATTGCATTCCATGCACTACAATAATATTATGAGAGTGCACACAGTGTAAATGGCAGCATATTTATCTATTTATTTGACATTTGTTGACCAGGAAAGTCCGACTGAGCAAGAGATGTTTTTCAGCAGAGGCCCAGGGAAAAAAGCTGCACATCATCATAAAGTTAAAATACAGTAGATTACGTATAGTGAACAACATATTTAAAGATATAACATATTTACAGTACATGACATTTTTAGAGAACATAACTTACATAAAAAATAATTAGCAACATCATTCGAAGAAACACATAGTGAAAAACAGTGCTGTTACTGAGAAAAAGTTAGTCTAGTTCTAAGATACAATAGTATAAGTAGTTAAAAGGATGTGTCATTACTGGGGGGTAAAGAGGAGTTGGTATGGAAGGTTGTGATGACAGAGATTGAGTGATAGCAAGGTGTAGTAGTATGGAGGAAGTTCAAAACACCCTAGATATAGGTTCATAGATTAGTACTAGGCTAACTGCCCTTGTGGGCCATTTTAAGCCTAGCTAATTACCCCTTGAGAAATGATCAATTCCAAGCCTAGATATCCTCACTGTGTCCCCCTGATGATGACCAAAGATTTCTTAATATACTTGATTTCCCTGTCAAAAAAAAATTCCATTATATTGTGTGATTTTAAGTCCCTTTTAGTAAACTGAAATACCAATGCCCCCATGTAGGGCATGCACAGAAGTTCGTAGACTTAGACTTAGTAAACAAAAACTCTCTTGCAGCAAATTGTGAATAAACCTACCAGAAGGCAATATTTTCACATGGTCCTCATGAATACCACTCCTCTGGTCTCTCCTTTCCCATTGAAATCAGTTGTGTAAAGTTCACCTTTAAAATTTCAAAAGCCTACTCAGGAAATATCTCTGCATTCAAGGATCACAAACATGCACGTCTTATCCTACTCTATAACAAGACGACAAAATACCATTATGATTGCACCAGCCTAACTTAGATAGCAGCTAGCTACACCAAGGAATTCTGCTCCCATTTAAATAAATGCATAGAAATAGCTGTACCCGCTAGAGCCAAGTATCATGTGAAGTTCAAAAATACACCACCCTGGGTCCATCAAAATGAATAATCTTTACAACAAAAGAAAAAAAATTCCATAAATTATACAGTAGATTAAAAACCTTTCACACAAGGATGATATTAGAAGCATAACTTAGAAATTGAAAATCTCCATAAGGTTCACTAAAGCTATCCATGAACTTAAATTTACATCGGTAGGTAAAGATAATTGCCAGTTCTTCTTTAGCTGTGTAATGAGTCTGATTAATTCCCTACCTTGCTCTGAAGTTGCTAAAGATGGCATCTTTCATTCAGACCCAACTGATGTCAGTAATGTACTTGCCAACACATTAGTGCTAACTTTACCTATGAGACTACTCTCCATAGTTCTTAAATCCCAGAATCTCTTTCCTCCCCTTTTTATCACAAAAGGATATGTGAGAAAGACCAAAATATTTCCTCCATGTAGCTTGATTATATACCTGGATACTTAAGTAATGCTGCGCACACTCCAGCTTACCCACTCTACAAACTATTTAACCTAAGCTTAGCTACAGCTAAGGGTGATGCACTGTAGTTGTAATGCCCCTACCTAAGGGTGGCTATACCACCACCAGAGAATTATAGCCCTATGAGCCTGACTGGCCTCAATTGCAAGGGGCCTACCTTAATTTGATGATTGAAGTAGTAGTCCAATCACACATCAAAACTCCTTAATTGCAGTACAATGGGGAAATAAGGTTTTGGGCCTTTCCCCCACCATAGTATGAACCCCCCCCCTGCAAAAGGTTTTAGACATTTTATGTTTGGTGCCATTCTGGAGTTTCAATATTTCTGGTTCGATGTTCGTGTCGACTGTCTTGCCAGTTGAAAATTTAATATAGATCCATTTACAAGGCCATGGAATGTATTACAACTGATCTCAAAGTACGATATCAAAAACCTTGTTAAGTTTGACCCGCCATA
Source organism: Protopterus annectens (assembly GCF_019279795.1). Lineage (NCBI taxonomy): Eukaryota > Metazoa > Chordata > Ceratodontiformes > Protopteridae > Protopterus > Protopterus annectens. The sequence continues at coordinate 1,118,434,027 of NC_056730.1, forward strand.
GTCTGGATTTTTCAAGGGATAATATCTGGTTATCATCTCTGAGAGGGCCATACAGGCCGTTGACAGTGGACATGCAGTGTGCTCAGCATATGTAGACCTGGGCAAGTCGTTTGACACCATATCTCATGCTGGCATCATAAGAAATCTGAAGGATTTAAAAATGAAGCTCCGTGTGATAATAGGTTCATAGGTATATATTAAGCTAATGACCAGCAGAGCCTTTGTAAGCCTACCCACACAACTCAACCTAGTTGTGTCCCTATTTACCATGGGTGTTTATTAGGAGGGAGAGAGTATGTTAGGAAATTTATAAAGGCTATGTGGGGGGAGGATATGTTAGTTTGGGCATAGTTACTGTCTGCTACTATCAGAGACATAAAGCCCACACCCAGGAGAAATTTCCATTTCCTATCCATTGGTCAGTGTTGCACTTAAATAGGGTTAGAGATGGACTCTGCTTCACATGGATCGGAGCGTGTTCCAGAGCATGCGTCTCCTCTGAGACACACAGCTGTATTGCAGACATGTCCTATTTATGCTGCAAGCAAAACTTAAATCCTTAGATCTAGTGGTTATGATGCTGCTCATTTTGAGGATGTGCAAAAGGTCCATCAGAGCTGTATCAAGACATGCTTTGCCTGCCAGACATAGATTGCCTCTCAGTAGCCCATAGGAGATCGAGTATAGAGATGAGGCTTAAAGGCAATCCATATAGGGCAATGTGTTTATACCCTGGGTTCTCCTGGTTAGCAACCTTTGTAGGCATTCCATCTGTTGCATATGTCTGGTCAGTTACATGGCGAAGGGGGCATTATACTTGATGATGGGTTAGACTTCCGAGATGCCATGCTTTTACTTATAAGCTGGCAACATAGAATTATTTTTTCACTACCTTGGCTACATGTTGGTCAAAGGTCAGATTGTTATGTACAGATATTCCCAGATAGTGACTACTGGGTCAACTCCTAGGGATGTCTTATCAATGGAGGAGGATGTCTTATGGGTGGCCATAATGCATTTCTTGGCACTGAGTTCGTTCCAAGCCTTTGGCGCTAGTCATTTATCTGTGTTAGACCCTCTTGTAAGTTGTTTGTGTCATGAGTGGACTCTAATAGCTCCCAGTTTGGAGTTATCTGTGAAGCTGGTCAGCCAAAGGCCCTTTACATTAGCCTGTACCTCTGAGAAGTAGATGCCAAATAGGAGCAGTTACAACATGATGCCCTGAGGTACTCTGCTGATGACCACTTTCTTAGTGGAGGTGGTTTCAGTAATCCTGATTTCCTGGGTCTTCTCTGTGAGCCAACTGGTAATCCACCAAGTTGTTTATGCCCGGTTAGGTGAGTTTGTCAACTATAGCCAAGTGGGGTACTGTATTTAATGCCTTAGCCAAGTCCAGGTAGGCAGTATACACCATTTTCCCCTCATTCATTGCTTTCGTGACCTCCGCAAAGAAGGCATGACCTTCTGTTGACAAAGCCAAATTAGGTAGGGTCCATTGTTGGAAGGCTGCCTATGTCTTTATCATTTCCATGATAATTCATTCCATGGATTTACATATTAGACTAGGCAAACTAATGGGTCTGTAGTTTCCTGGTTTAGTAGGCAGTCCACCCTTGTGAAGTGGATTAACCGTTGCAGTCTTCCATACTTGAGGTACAAACTCTGTTTTGAGGCTATAGTTGAGAAGTGACACAAGTAGCTCTGGTAAGTTATCAGTATGTTCATCTATTTAGGAGGCATCCTGGGATATTGTCTTGGACCACTGAGACTGTGTTTTGGCCTTAGTGAGTGCTGCCAGGACCTGCTCCCTGCTAATAGCTCGGAGGTGTTATATTCGTGGGCATTTCATGGTGGATTTGAGCGGTGAGGTTTTTGCTGAATTTATCAGCCAGCTGGTTTCCTGTTTCTCTACCCAGTGAAGGTGGCACCATTGGCTACTAGTTTGGCACACTGTTGTGTGCTACCTTTGAGGCTGCAGACATAGGTGTAGAAGGCCTTGTGTTTGTCTTCAGCCTGAGTGGCTGATGTGTAATTGGCCTTGTTGGACTTAATTAGTCCTCTTTGTTACCGCTTTAGTTTAATTGAAGACTTTTTATTATGGGAGTTGCTCTTCCTGATTTCAGCTATGAAATTTTTCATTTTGTCATGTACACAGTTAAGATTAAGATCCCATCTGTGTCGTCACCCCCTTTGGGAAAAACCCAGTTCCCATGACTTACCACAGGGATGGTAGTCTACTGAACATAGAAGGCTTTATAAGAGATCTGGGAACACAGGTTGACAGCAACCTGTCTTTTGACCACCGCATTGCCACTGTGGTCAGAAAGTCCTTCTATGTGGCACATCTTATTACTAAGGGTTTTGCATCCAGGAAGAAAGAGGTCATTCTCTCCCTCTACTCTTCCCTCATTAGGCCAATCAAAGAGTACAATGCCCCATTTAGCATGTACCTCACTAGACACCTGCAACAACTGGAGAGGCCGGAAAAGTACCTCACAAAGAGGATCCTAGGCCTTAAACACTTGTCCTATATGGACAGACTCAAAAAACTCCAATTATTCTCTGTCTCATATCGCCTACTTAGAGGTGATCTCTGCTTGACTTACAAAGCCATGTTGACCCAGCTCTGTTAGAAATGTTACATCTAAAGAAATCCCAATCCCTCCACACTCAGAGACCTCAACCTCATTACCACAATCAACAGAATATAGTGGAGGGACAGGTTCATGACCCAGAGACTGCCCATGCTATGGAATAGACTCCCATACATGTCAAAAAGAGCACCTCACCGACCCTCTTCAAGAGAAGTCTTGATGAGTGGATAGGAAATAGAAAATTCACCCCGAGGAACATTCCAGTGGCTCTACTCGACAGAGGCACTGGGAACTAAGGTCAGGTGGCACAATGCTAGGGTAATCCTATGGGGTAGGCTTGTGAAGGCTTCAGGGCCATTAGCCTAGTACACACACCTATGAACCTATCAGTGTGGTTTGTTTTTAGAGTTTATTTTAGGCTTACTTCAGGCAAGTACAGCAGTGTCTTTGTGAACAATTCCATATAGGTTGCTGTAACTCTGGATTAGTAGGGGCATTTAATTTTGGCAGGTTCATTTAATAATTGCTTTGGAAAAGTTCCTAACAGGGTATGCTGGGGTTACAGAGTTGATTTTTATTTTGAAGGAGACAGCTTTGTGGTCCAACCTCACTAGTAAGGATGTGATGATGGTGGTGGTGGGGACTTGCAACTCTCTCCAATATTGGTAAGTACTAGGTCCAGTGTGTTTGAACCTTTGATGAGTGTGTGCATTATCTGGTCAAGGGTATGTGTGTGGAAGTCCATGAGTAGTTGTGCCTGCAAGTTTGAAGTAGTGTAAATTTCTCAGTCTGAGAGAGAGGTAGTCAAATCCTCCCTTGAATAAAGTATGTGGTTTAATGGTGAGCATCTCCAGTAGGTCTAGGTATGAGCTATGGGATTCTTGGGACATACAGGGTGACCTATAGCTTGCAAGGATATAGTTTATGACTTTGTTTATGGTGATTTTCACATGGATAAACTCAGAACATTGACCTGTTTCATAAACCTAGAGTTATACTATTTGCTAATATCGATCAAGACTCCTCCATCTTTTGTCTGCACTTGTGCAGTTGATGGCCTAAACATGTGGAAGGCACAGAAGTCTTTCAATGCAGCAGTACTTTCTCCAAATTTAAACCAGGTCTCTGTAATGACACAGATGTCTGTATTCTCCAGAGTAAGGAGAGCTTTTGCAGTGTGGAGTTTCTTGTTTAGGCTCCTAGCATTGGGCAGTAGCACTTTTAGGGTTTGTTTGAGTTTTATTTGCTTTGTCTGTAGGTTTTTCAATTAGGCATTACCTCAGAAAGGCTGTAAGGGGCTGGATTAAGTTTTAGCCAATATTAGGAAGTCTAGTGGAGACGGGTGCAGACTATCCTTTGCCAACATAATGTGGTTTGTTGTTTTGTTAACCATGTCTTCCTATGCTGACAAATCTTGAATCCACCTAGAAAGACCCCAGAAACTAAGCCAACTTCTTTTTCTTTCGACTTTTCCAGGTTAGGGGTCGCCACAGCGGAACTCCGGTCCGCTAATGATTGGCAGTAGATTTTTACTGTGCCGAGGTCCCAGCTCAATGCCCAACCTTCAACGAAGACACCCCTACACATGTGTTTCGAATGCCACTCGACCGCGGGGAGGACATGTAGACTCCACACAGAAGGCGCTCCAGCCGAGAATCGAACTGGAGAACCTCTTGCTGTGAGGCGACAATGCTACCGCTGCACCACCGCAGCTTAGTCCCAGAAACTAAGCCAACTATTGAAGTTAATTAACTTTTGTTCTTACTGTAACATTATCCTTAGTGAATGTAGAATGTTGATCAGTGCAAGGTACATATCTGCCTGAGACACGTATTCAGAGAGAACAATAATGTCTGTCTTTATATATTCCAGGAGGTACGTGACTGGTCATTAACACCAACACAGACTATGATAGAATCATAATGGTACCTGTGGTGTAATGACTTGAGTGCATGAGTAACTTGATGGATTCTGGCTCCAGATAAGCAGTTAGTTGTTGTCCTGTCCTTGTTCAGTCTGATGAATGGGGTATATTTTTGTCATACAATGAAGTCTCCTATGGCAAGAGTCCTGGGTAATGTTTGCTTGCTTTGTAGGCTTTGCTGTTGGAGTTCCACTGAGTGTAGGCTTGTGTGGTATTTGATGTTGCTTTTCATAAGATGAGTAGAAAAGTACCTAAAAGACAGAACTCCTATAGTATGAGTCACAGGCACCTCATCAAAAAGTATGAAGATGACCAATGGTGTCACTCAAGGTTCAGTGTTAGGACCCATCCTTTTCAGCATTTACTTTTCTGGTCTCCAGGCAGAGAACCTGGACTTGGGAGTTATTAAATTCTCCTCTGATACACTAATCCTCCAGCAAGAACTTCCTCTTGTAAACTACTGCTGTATTGAAAATAGCTTAAATTAAATTCTGAAGCATGCAGTATCATTGCGTATGGTAGACAATCCCTCCACTCAGTCTACTGTGTTGCCAGTATGCCACTACAAAACAAAAACCTCGATGTTCATCGTGTTTCACTGTTGCAGTCATTACAATAGGGTTATCCTGCTGGCAGGATACCCGCAGCCGGCCTTAGTTCCAAAGTGCATGTCCGGTGTTGGTTGCTGTCGCCTCCTCCCTGATGTCAGAGCGCCAGGGGTATAAAAGATGCAGCTGACACCATTTTCTGCAGTCTTTCTTGCCGCGCGGTGCCCGAAGCAAAAGCAGTTCGCAAGTGCTGGTCGGCCGACTCCTGAGATTTTCAAATTTGAATTTCAGATCCGAAGTCTTCATTAAAGCTAAGTACCCCATTGGGGAAACTTTTTTCTTGCTCCAGACCGTTGTCAGAAAAAGTTAATAATTATATTTCTTGTGGGAAGCAAATACCTCATAAGGATTTTCATTCTTACTGTATTCTTTGCCGAGGCCCTGACCACGACGTTGCTAGTTGTCGGTTTTGTGCTAGATTTAACCAACGCACTATTAAGCGTCGTTACGATTTTGCATTTCATTATTTTGGCAGAAGATTTAACTATATAATGCCGTCGGAGTAACCGACTACTGGAGTTTATAAAAAGCGCAAAGAAAAGGACAGGCACCCGAGGTCCAAAACCGACGACGAGGCTTCCGCTAGGCCTTTCGCCGGTTCTCAGCGAGGCACTTTCGCAGCCCCTGATGCCCGCTACCTCGGAGCCACAGGCCGCTTCTAACTCCCACGTGGAGCCAACTAGGCCGCTGGATACTCAAGGTGTTGGATACTCGGAAACTATTCCCTCAGATGGGTCCAGAGCCGCTGAGCAGGCATCGGCTTCTGAGGGTGTTTTCAGGCCTACACAGTTATACGTAAAACCACCTTCAACTTCAAAGGCAAAGACTAAAGCAGCAATAAAGACAAAGAAACAAGTACAGCATTCTCCTGGACAGGCCTCCATGCCTAAAAAACAGATGCTTAAAATGGCCGAAGACCTAATTACTTTGATCAGGGGTTCCCATCCCACTCCTGATAAGAGGGCTAGGCAAGAGATAGAATATGCATCTTCAGATCAAGTTTCCATTTCCTCTGATTCCTCTTCTGAACAGGAATATTCTCTTCCTCCTTATGAGGATTCTGATGCTGAAGAATCTATTCCTTCAGCCTCTCCTCCTGAGAATTATTCTTTTGGAGAAACCCTGCATACTATGAGGGAGCATTTCCACTGGGAGAGCCAAGACTACTCAGAATCCAAGAAAAGGCTCAGAGACTTCCTTTTATTACCTCAGCACAGGCCCCTTGCTATTCCTCCTGTTTTAGACATTGTAGATTATGTATTTTCAGAGTCCGGACTGTCTCCTGACTCTCTGCCACCAGCTCCTGTTAAACCAGACAGATACTACAGGGTTCCTGATTCACATAAAGTTCTTTATAAAAACCCTGCTGCAGACCCAGAAACTCTCTCTCAGGGTCCCAAAGGGGTCAAGGCTTCCACTGCAAAAAACCCTATACCCTCTGATAAGGATTCAAGGGCCATGGACAGATGGGGGAAAAAGATTTATACTTCTGCTACCTTGGCTGTAAGAATTTTAAATTGTCAATTTCATATGCTTAAATATCAACAATATCTAATGTCACTGCTTAAACAGAAAATGTTGACGAATTCAGAATGTGCAGAAAACAAAGAAATGCAGGATTTATTGCATGCAGCTGAACAAGTAGGAAAGCATACTTTGCAATGTGGTTTTGATTCTCAAGAGGCCTCTTGCAGGGCCACTGTTACAGGTTCTGTCATTAGGAGACATGCTTGGCTAAAAGAACAAAATCTGCCCGATCATGTTAAAGCAAAATTATTAGATGCTCCATTACAACAGTCGAGGATTTCTTACAGGTACAGCCTCCCAGATTTACCAGGAACTGGCCGACAAAGAATTGGTCCTTTCCAGTGTCAGACAGGCCACAAAGAGGCAGATACAGACTCCCCCAGAGGCAGATTACAGCCCCAAGGCTCATATAGGCCTAAACAATGGGGTGTCTCTACCTCCAAAAGCAGAGAAGAAAAATCACAGCCATACAGGAAACAGTCTCAATGACTGTCCCCTGCCAGCACCAAGCACTTATCTTCTGGCAGATCCTTTGGGGGGGGAAACTAGCACTTTTTGCACAAAATTGACACATGATCACCCAGGACAAATAGGTCTTAAATATCGTATCCCAGGGCTACAGGTTCCATTTTCACACCCTGCCAAGGCCAAACGGTATGCCAAACCTGCCACGCAATCAATGGGCAGAGGCACAAAAAAAAGTTTCATCCCTCATGGACATGAGAGCCATTCAGCAAGTACCACAGCAAGAGCAGGGACTAGGATTTTACTCAAGGCTATTCTTGGTGCCCAGAAAGGACAAAACCTGGAGACCAATACTGGACCTGTCTGTCCTGAACACATTCCTGGATATTCCAAAATTCAAAATGTTAACTCTGCAGCAGCTTCTGCCCATGCTGGGTGAGAAGGCTTGGCTTGTGACTTTAGACCTAAAAGAGGCATACCTGCATGTCCCAATCAGAAAATCATGCAGAAGGTACCTTAGATTTATAGCTGGCTCAATGCATTACCAATTCTCTGCACTGCCCTTTGGCTTATCTACTACACCCAGGGTCTTCACAAAGTGCCTGGCACCAGTAATTGCTTTTTGAAGACAAAGAGGAATTCAAATATATCCGTACTTGGACGACTGCCTTATTCAAGCAGAGAACAAGGACACTCTACGGCAGCATCTGGCGTTTGTAAAAACATTACTAACAGGCCTAGGGTACACAGTAAACGAAAAGAAATCAAAACTCGTACCCTCCCAAGAGATAATATTCCTGGGTGCAAGCTTAAATACAACTGCCCAGATGGCTTATCTCCTGCCAGACAAAAACAGGCAACTGACTACCTATTTCAAAATGTTGGCAACAAAGACCCAGTTATCTGCAAGAAAAAATCTGCAGGCTTTGAGCTTCATGGCATCCTGCATTCTGCTAATTCCATATGCAAGAGTGCATATGAGGAAACTTCAGTGGTATCTAAAAAGTGTTTGGACTCAACATTGCCACAGCCTAGAAACAATAATTACCCTCATTCCCTGCCTGCAACAGGAGTTTCAATGGTGGGCAAAAGCCTGTCACCATAACACGGGACAGCCATTCATCTTACCCACAGCCAGGCAGACATTGACAACAGATGCATCTGATTATGCCTGGGGGGCCCATATGGCAGGAAGATGTATTCAGGGCACATGGTCCGCACGTCAAATGCATCTACATATCAATCAAAAAGAGATGCTAGCAGTTCAAAATGTCCTGACAGCCTTCAAGGATCTACTTCATCCAGGACAACTACTGATAAAGACGAACAATACCACAGTCATGTGGTACATAAGCAAGGGGGCACACATTCCTACCCCTTCTGCAGACTAGCCATGAACTTGTGGGACACAGCATTGACTTACCAAGTACATCTGCAAGCATAATTCCTGTCAGGTAGGATAAATACTCTGGTAAATGAACTAAGCAGAAACCTATTGGATCTCCACGAGTGGAAATTGGATCCACAAGTCTTTGATAACAAGGAACTGAGGAAGCCTGGACATAGACCTATTTGCCTCCCCTCACAATTGCCAACTGCAAAGTTCCTGCACAAGGACTTATCACAAGCAAACATGGAAAGTGGATGCTCTATCTTTCAGCTGGAAAAACCTAACAGTATATGCCTTTCCTCCACTGCCTCTCCTCCCCAAGGTACTCCTCAAGGTCAAACAAGAGAAGCCAAAAATTATACTGATTGCCCCAGACTGGCGCTGCCAGCACTGGTACGTAATCCTAAAGAGCTTGTCTCAATGCCCAGCTTGGACATTACCTCAAATTCCTCACTTATTGACCCAACAAGACAGTCAGATACTGCACAGCCAACTCAGGACCTTAAACCTGGCAGCATGGCGGATAATGTAGCCATTCAAGACGCACCTCTTTCTAAAGCAGTCATGGATGTTATTTTGGAGGCCTAGCACCAGAAAATCTTGTGCAGAAAAATGGAAGAGATTCTGTGCTTGGAACCAGGCAGAAGATATTGACACAACTGTTCCAAATATTCCTCAGATTTTGCAATACTTAACTGAGATGCTGGATAAAGGCCTTTCCTTTTCATCAATTAAAATTCATGCCTCTGCCATTTCAGCTCATTACAATACAGAACCACCTATTTTTTTCTCATCCATTACTAAGGAAGTTCCTCAGAGGGGCCAAAGACATAGGAGCCCCAAGGAGAGCACCAATACCTGCATGGGACCTCAACTATGTCTTGGAAAAACTTACACTGCCTCTGTCTGAGCCAGCCTCTGCTGCTGATATAAAATTCTTATCCTGGAAAACAGCTCTTCTCCTAGCAATAACCTCCGCTAGACAAGTCTCAGAGTTGCAGGCACTCATGGCTGTGGAACCTTTAATCATTTTCCATCCTGACAAGGTTTCTCTGAGGACAAACCCTACATTTATGCCTAAGGTAGTGACCAGTGTGGCCTTTAACCAAACAATTCACTTGCCTACCTTTTACCCAAACCCACAGAATAAGGGTGCAAGACTTCTGTATTCTTTGGACATTCACAGACAGCTACGCTTCTACTTGGACAGAACCAAAGCTTTCAGAAAGACTGAACAACTTCTAGTAGCATATGCTGCAGGATCACAAGGAAAGCCTCTTTCAAAACAGATTATTTCAAAGTGGATAGGCCATTGCATTCGTTTCTGCTATTCACAGCATGGCAAATCAGTGCCTAAGGGCATTAGGCCACATTCCACCAGAGCAGCAGCCACTTCAGCAGCTTTCCTCAGAGGAGTACCAACCAAAGACATCTTAGAGGCTGCAACTTGGAGTTCAGTGCATACTTTTACAAAGCACTATCACTTACCTCTCTACTCTAAATCCAGGGCAGGCTTTGCCACTGCAGTTCTGCAGGGCCTGATAGCCTCTCCTAATCTTATTTAGCACCAGCCTCCCAACCATAGCTTTGGGATTCAACCCAGTTGTAATGACTGCAACAGTGAAATACGATGAACATAGTACAGTTGTGTACCTACCATAAATGTAGATGTTCGAGTGTATTCACTGTTGCAGTCCAGGTTACCCTCCCACCATCCCCTTTTTCCTTGCTGGGACTTATCTGTACTTCTCTATTCTATAAAACCCTATGTGGTGTATTTGCTTGTAGATGAAGGAAAAGTTGTTTTTTGGTTATGCATGCTTATTGGCATTAGTGAGCCTACCAATTTAGGGGCACCTGACATCTTGGGCAAGAAAAACTGAAGAAAATTGTGTCAGCTGCATCTTTTATACCCCTGGCACTCTGACCTCAGGGAGGAGGCGACAGCAACCGACACCGGACCTAGACTTTGGAACTCAGGTCGACTGCGGGTAGCCTGCCAGCAGGATAACCCTATTGTAATGACTGCAACAGTGAATACACTTGAACATCTACATTTATGGTAGGTACACAACTGTAGTTTAGGGACCTTGGAACTCAATCTTTTGATCATCATGTGAAAACAGTAGTCAGGAAATCCTTCTGCATAGCACAACTAATCACCTAGGGAATCTCATTCAGATCTAAGGAGGTCATCATTCAGTTATTTACAGAATTAAGTAGGACAGTTATTGAGTACAACACCCCTTTTGGGATGTACCCCACTGGACATGTCAAACTAGAAAGGCCACTGAGGTTCCTAACCAAGAAGATTGCATGCCTCAAGACTCTGAGCTATCAGGAGAGGCTGGAAACACTGTCCCTTTATTCAGTATCTCACAGACTTTTGAAGGGAGACTTGTGCCTAATCAGCACCACCATTGGAGACCTAGTTATGTTTAATCTCCCATGTCTCCACAAGTCTGATAGTTCCACTAACACAAGAATCTTTAACAACAGATAAACCTGTCTTTCCACAGTGTTTTATCACACAGTGTCTGCCCTACCATTGGAAGATTTTCACTTTAGGTTAAACAGTACTGTTCACTAGCATCTTTCAAGTGGAATTTATGCTTGGATGGGTCCCACAAATTTACACTAACATTGACTGTCTTAGCCCTCCTTGAGAAAGGAGATATGGCCTTAGTCATAAATATTTCAAGGCAGTTTACACAAGTAGCTTTCATGGGCCATAAGGGGGAGTGCATATGACCACAGGGTAAGATATAGCACGCCATCAATTGTTAGTGAGCTGGTTTAGGGCCCTAACGTGAAAGACACTCTTCACTGCCTAGATGACAGCCCTCACAATTGCCTGTCCCCTTTCTGGGAATTAATGGGTCAGTTGCTAGTCATCAAGCCATAGCAGGATCAAATATTTATAAAAAAGTCAAACATAGCACTACAATGTTCATGGGATTGTAAAAAAGGAAACCTTCATGCTGTTGCGCTGTGCGTAAATGTATAAACATCATCAGTTCCTAAACTGCTTGCTGTAGTGATGGTCGTAGTGGTAGCAGCTTAGAAAGGTAGATCAAACCTGTCTATCCCCAGCAAGACTGTACCTCGTTCTGTGAAAATCTCTTAAGTATTCCCAGGTAAGCATAGAGATAGTCCCACCAGTGTGTCCCTGGTGTAGTAGGCAGTACACGATCACCTTTCTTGGTAGTTTCCCAGGAGACATCTTCATATGGTGCTTAAACTACTTTACTCTCTTCAGTGCAGAGAAGCAAAAGCTATGCTTTTGGATTGTCAGGCTCTTCACACTGTTACAGAGAGTGACTGCAGCTGCAGAATCTCATTTCTGCTACTAGAATTCACAGTCTCATCTTATAGGTCACTGCGTAAAGCTTGTGACTGTTAAAAGAATTGACAAATATGTTCTTTAGACTTTTCTGTGAGTATGTAATGTGATATGTCTCTCTCTGAATCTTATATTTCCTGTAAAGAAGCATAGTGCTGTTAGGAAACTTAACAGTGAACGTCTTTGAAAGTGGAATTGCAAGGACAGTTAATTAAAAGACTGCAACTTTATGTAAATATTTATGCTGGAAGTAGAAGTCTTGTACTGAACAAAAGAAAAATGTGACAAGGAAGGTAAGAACAACTGTTTAGTAACACATACATGAGAACCATATAAAAGGATATTCTAGATTGTGCTTTATTAAAAAGAACTGATAGACTGGCAGGAGTGTTACTTTATTGTGCATATACTTCGTGTAATATATAAGCAGATAGAAGTAAATCCTCAATAGGTTGTGTTTTTGATTAGGATATACATTTTTTTTATTTTTCTATTTGCAATGTGACTGTCTCGTGCTATCTTCTTTCCTGCAGATGCATTAGGTAAACAAAGTCTTGATGTTTGCCTTTGTTCCATTATCAGAGTCATAATTTGTTACGGTGACTATGGCTGAAAATGTTGGCATTTACTGAAATGTAAATTGAGAGTTTTATAACTTGGTTCTTGCTCCCCCACCATAGTCTGGTACAGAGCCTGTGGTACTACCACTACTGCATCAGTCCTGAGGTTATTTTCCTAGACCTTTCTATCCTCACTCATCAACAAGACCCTGAGTTACTTAACTCCAACAGTGGTAGCTGCTTTTCCTTACTTGGAGAGAGCAGTCCTTTCTTTTCTGGGAGAGAACCATGATCTCTAATGGGGACCTGCCAGTGGATCAGCAACATAATAAACAAATGCTGATCCACCAAATAAAATTTATCGAAACAACTTTCAGAGAGGGTGAAGTTTTCCTTTTTCTCTAATGTTGTGCAACCTCAATGTAGGTATATATAAGTTCAAGTGATGTGGGTTATACCCTGTGTGGGAGGTACAGGAGGCTTATCCCCCTGCAAAAAAGTTTTATTCTGACATTTGCTTATAGTTGTTTCAGCTAATTTATTTCAGAACATTGCCTTTCACTTATTTTGTTGCTCTGTTGACATGAATTCACCTCTGGTTTGAAGATGCTGATTCATAAATTGTTTAGATATTTAACTCTTCTCACGTAGTTTGTCTTGTACTTTAAATTGTCGCATTTGTGGTACATTAAATTTTTCATGCAGTTTGTTGAAGTGCTTTGGCATTTATTTTCACTGTTGTAAAATAATTCAAATATAAAACTGAATTTGGGTATGCTTTTTGTTTCATAGGATCTCTGTAATTGCAGGACAAGTAATTTTATATATGTAAAGGCAGTTTGTTTCAGAGATTAGGTAAATGTAGGATAATATATCTGCCCTGCAGTATGTTTTGTTTTGCCTTGGTAGAGAGATGTATATCCTTTAGTTCAAGTGATAATGAAGCTATTTGTCTTGTGGAGGTGTAAGAGCTCAAGTAAGGTCGGGTTCTTAATGACATGGAATAATGAGATATAAATATCCACAAAGGGAAGTCTGTATGAGATAAGGTGTAGGGATAGGGCTTCAAGTCTCTCTCAGTAGCTAAGGATTTTTAAACTAAATATTAAGGTAGGAACCTCTGGAGCCTTTGAAGCTGTGTGATGTCTGGATAGATACATGCCAAATGGGGCACTGTACTTGGGCTAATCAGAGCTGTGTAGAAAGTGATGATGATTTCTTTTGAGCTGGATGAGATGCCATTTAGACATTAAATGGACTAGGTTGAAGGATTTTCTGACAAGTAAAGCCACATGGCAGTTGAAGGAGACTGAGTTGTTGACAAAAGTGCTGAGATGTCTAACTACTTTGTCAGTTTGGAGGAGTGTACTAGCTGTACTCTAAATTATATGTGAGAGTTGTTTGCCAAATGTGACAAAACTACAGGTTTTTTTTCATTTAATTTTAGCTCTCTTTCTGTACATAAGTGATCTATAAGGTTTACTTTTTGCTGTAGTGCTTCTCTGTCACAGGGCCATTGAGCAGTTTCACCCAATTTCCAACCATTGGTAAATTTAGTTAGCCAAATGTTCTTGTTTTACAATTGGGGACAGAGAAGTAAATACCAGAAATGTGCTCCCAGCACTGAGCTCTAAGGTATACTACGATTTTTCTTGTTGTCTGAAGCAGCTGCTGCCATCTTAACTATGCAGGTTACATCCTTCAGCCAGTTTGCTATCCACCTTAGTCTGCATTTAGGTCCTTTAGCTTATTTACAATAGCAGCATGGAGAGAAGTTTCAAAAGCTTTTACCAGATTTGTGCATGTTGTATGGACTGTTTGAACATTGCTCACCACCTCTGTCATCTTTCTGAAGAAGTTTCCAAGATTCAGTAGACAAGCTAAACATGGAAAAAACTGTTGGGGTCTAGTTTTGTGAAGTCAGTAAGAAGTCAGAATGCATTCCACGGCTTTGCAGACCAGTAAAGCTAATGGGTGTACAGTTTCTGGGGTCATTAGTAGAGCCCCACCCTTGTAGTTAGGTATTCCAATACCCTTTCTTTGTGCTTCAGTGTCTTACGTGTAGCGAAGCTTAAATTAAACAGGTTCAGGACTGTAGTGCTAATTATGTGGGCATCCATGCATGTTGTCTGTGCCCAGAAAAATGCTATTTTACGTTTCTGAAAGGGCAGCCAGAGTCTATGTAGATTTTGTGGGGAGTGTAGGAGATTCAGGGATTTGTGGAACTTTGATGTCTCTTTCTTGAGTGCAGTTCACATTAAATTTATCAGCCAGTATATTAGGAATATCCTCAAGGTCATTGCATTTTTTTAATTTCTCCAAAAGTTTGTGGGATTTTGATACCATGACTAAAATAGACCCCATTCTTTAGTCTGGATACAATAATTAGTGTTTATGAAATCAGTATTTTCAGTCACTGATGTTAGCCAAGATTGCTGTTAGCACCTAGAGTGCACCTAGAATTATCTCCTTGGGCAGTTCTTATGGGGTTGCATGTACTGATAGCATATTTAAGTACAATAGGAAATTATTTAGTCCTATTTTCCTACTGCTATTGGAACTGTCAAGGTATCTTCCTTCCACATTGCTCTCATTTCTGCTTGCAGGTCCTCATGTTTTATGACTGTGCCTCTCAGTGCATAAAGTACTGTAATCACTGGATGTAGCAATTTTGGCGATTAACATTACTCTGTCTTTTTTTTTTTTTTTTTTTGGACTGTTCTGCCTGACTGCATTTGTTTTCTCAGTTTTTGGTATGTGGTTAATCCCATATGATAACTTCATCACTGTCAATAATGCTTTGTGGTTCACATTTCCAGTGCTTCTCAGCTTCTTCTATATTGTAGTGTTTGCACAATCCCCAATCCAGTAGTTTTGTTTCCCTTGTTATTCTGCCTTTCAGTGTACAAGACCCTAAACCATGAGTGTATCGCAATCAGCAATGAGATGTAAACTGTTTCCAGTTCTGTGTTTTATATCCTGCATTTGTCATTTTCTCTCATTTTTTCTATAAACTTTGTAAACTTGACATGTACATAGCCTACTGTCATGGACCACCATTATTAGCCTTTCATTCTTTGTTTAAATTCACTTCTCCTTAACTATTCCTGCATCAAATGTTGGGCAATATGCAGTTGTTCTAGGAGATTTTATACTTACTTTATTTGGGACTTTCCTTTTTTTTATATTCTTTCTTTTACTTTTAGGGTCTGAATGGGTTATTCCATTTTAGGTTAGATCCGAGCATAGCTGGATGTTATTTCTTAATTTTCTAATGTAATTAAAAAACATAATTATCCTTGGTTTCAGATTCTAGTTTTGCTTTGGTAGTTTTTAGATGTTCTTTGTTTCTCACTGCTGCAGTCATCAACATTGGGTTATCCATGCTGTGGTAGCCCTCAGTCGGTCCATATACCAGAGTCAAGATTTTGTACGTCGGGTGCTGTCGCTTGCTGGGTGACATCAGGTCATCCAATCTATAAAGGAGTGCAGACAACGCCATTAGCTCAGTATTTCTTGCCATGGAGCCCGTAGCAGAAGCAATTCGCAACAGTGCCGGTCAGCTGTTTCCAGATTTTGAACTTCAGCTGAAAACATCTAAAGCTGAGTACCCCATTGGGGATCCATCCTTTTTCTTGCACTAACCAATGTCCGAAAAAGTCAATAACTGTCTCGCCTGTGGAAAGCAAATACCTTACAGAGACTTCCATTCTTACTGCGTGAGTTGCTTAGGCCCAGATCACGACATACTCGCTGTTGGTTCTGTGCCCTCTTTAATGCTAGAACTATTCATCGTAGACCTCTGTTTGTAGCCAGTTATTTTCGTTTTTCGTCTCCGATTACCGATATGGCATCCGTCAGTCAGCAAACTGCAGATCTTCTGAAAAACGTAAAGATAAGGATAGAGACAGACCGCATAAGGCCAAGCCTTCCGACGACACCACCGCTAAATGGGTTGTCAGTTCTTCGGAATTCAGTGAGGTGCTTTTGCAGACCCTGATGCCCGACTCCGTTTCTTCACAGGCCTCTATTGAAACCCTTTCGGAGTCCTGCATGCCGCAGATGTCTGCATCGTCTAACAAGCCTTCGGCGGTCTCGCCCTCGGTTGGGTAAGGAGCCGCTAAGCAGGCACGGGCTTCCGAGGATACCGATCACACTTTGGGTTTCCCTTCAAGGCCTTCACCCTCTCTTCCAACTAACACACCGATGGCACAGAGGGATACCCTTCAGGCCAGACTTAGACCCACTCCAAAGAAAACAGCAAAAAGTCTCCATTCCACTACTCTTCCCCCTCCTCAAACTAGAATGCTTAAAATGGCTGAGGATCTCATCACTTTCATCCGGGGTAATCGGGCCACTCCAGCCAAAAGGTGAAAGGAACCTTCTGCAGACATCCAATTGGATTTAGACTTAGAGGGATATGACGAGACTGTTTTTGAAGAGGAAAATCCTCTTACTGCCTATGAAGACTCAGATCCAGAAGAATCTATTCCTTCTGCATCACCTCCGGAGGACTTTTCCTTTGGGGAAACCCTCAACACTCTCAGGGAACACTTCCAAGAGGGAATCAACGGATTTCCCTCAATCCAAGAAAAGACTAACAGAGTTTCTGTACTTAACTCAGCTTAGGCCTCTGGCCATCCCGCCCATCTTGGAGGTGGTAGATGATGTTTACTAAGAATCCAACCTTACCTCTGACACCTTTACACCTGCCCCAGAAAACCTGACAGGTACCACAGGGTACCTGACTCTCATAACTTTTTCTGCAAAAATCCTATAGCAGATCCAGAGGTGATTACTCAGGGACCTAAGGGAGTTAAGGCTACCTCTGCAAAGAATCCTACTCCTTCAAACAAAGAATCTAGGGCCCTAGACAGATGGGGTAAAAAAAAGTATATACCTCTGCAACATAACTATAACGGCTCTCAACTGTCAGTTCTATATGTTAAAATATCAACAGCACACTTTGGAACTTTTGAAACAGAAAATTTATGTTTTTCCAAATTTTGCCAACAATAAAGAGATAGCAGAATTGCTGCACTCTTCATCTCAGGTGGCAAAGCACTCCTTGCACTGTGGATTTGCCACCCTAGAAGCTTCTAGCAGGGCAACAGTGACACGATCTGTTATCAGAAGACATGCATGGCTGAAGGAACAACCTCTCCCTGATAATGTCAAAGCTAAGATCATGGCTGCGCCTCTTGACAAAGGCCACTTGTTCGGACAGAAAACTGAAGAGGTACTTAAAAAGATGCAAGACAAAGCAAAATTGATGCAGACTGTTAAAGATTTTCTTCAAGTACAGCCTCCTAGGTTCAGCAGAAATTTTCCCTCTAAACACTTGTCCTTTCCTGCACCAAACAGGTAGGCACAAGGCAAAACCCATAGGGACAGACCCACTATGAGTCAAATTCAGGGCCCACAAAGAACAAAACAGTAGCCCCCCCTCAAACACTAGTGCAGGGAGTTCAAAAGCAACCCTGTGTGGAAGAAACTCAGTGACTACCTTTCGCATCTCTGCCTGCCTCCACCACACCAAAAGTTAGGAGGAAGGCTATCTCTATGCAGATAGAATTGGAACTCTATGACAAAAGAACAATGGGTCTTAAAAATCATTGCTCAGGGGTACAAATTCAATTTCCAAGAACTACCACCTCCAAAATGGTGCCCAGACCTACCTCAAAGCCAGTGGGCAGAAGCACTAAAACAAGTGCAAAACCTAATATCCCTAGGGGCAGTAGAATCTGTACCTCCAGAACAAGTTGCAAAAGGATTCTATTCCAGACTATTCCTTGTTCCCAGGAAAGAGGGAACTTGGCGTCCCATCCTGGACCTATCCTTTCTCAATACCTTCCTGGTAATAAAAGAAATAACGTCAAAAACCAAACAACAAAAGAAATAAAAATAATGAAACTTGGTTATAAACCAAACTGCACTTTTAATAAGAAAAGTAAGCAAAATATTAAAATCCAATAAGCGCTTTCGTCTTCTAACAAACAAGATTTCATCAGACTGAATTTAAAATGACACCATCATTCATTTAAATACTAAAACACGACATCACATGGCTATACAGGTTTAATGTTTTAACCCCTTCCTCTTCAAGTAAGCTACAAAATCCTCTCTGCTGTTAAGCCCTGGAGGATAGCAGGCATTCAACTTAACCTGCCATGTGTATTCCAACCACCCAAGCACTTCTTCTGCATTGGACTTTGTTTCATAATCCGTAATTGCTCCCAATGCCACAAATTTAAAATCAACTGTACAATCACTTGTTTTGTAGTGTTTGCCTAAAGCATTGTTGTCATTACCTGTCTCCACAGCTCTTTTATGTTCATACATTCACTTGAATAATTCCCTACAGGTTCGACCCATAAATCAATTCACAAAGACTACATGCAAAACATTTCTCCATCCTACCACCTATACTAGAGGGTTTAACATTAAGTTGGCTTTGAAAAACATTTTAAAGCTCTTCCCTTTTTTGTACACAAAGCATGGACTCTCTCTCCAACTGCCTTGTAAACCTCTTCATTACTTTTAAATATTTTCCAATTAGTTCTAATAATCTGTTTTATAGCTTCTGAATCAACACTGGTAGATATTTGCATAGCAGTCTTAAAGTCACTAATCCTGCTTTTCTTAGGGGGCACTCTAAGGTTGTTTCTAACTTCTTTCACTTCTTCAAATTTTCTCTTAGCCAAAGCTTTGGAATAACCTCTAGCTGTAAATTTACAACATATGTCTGTTCCTTCATTAATGAAATCAACATCCCCTGAAGTTAATTGATGAGCCCTCATTAATTGGCCTTTTATGATATTTTCATTCATATGCTTGGGATGCATGCTTGAAAAGTGCAAATAGGCATTGTTTTGTATATTTTTTTTGTTAATTTTGGTTAACAATTTGCCTGTTTCTTTGTACACTATTACATCTAAATATGAAATGCTCTTGTCATCCCGTGCCGATGTGAACTTCAAATAAGTACAGACCCCATTTAGATACGCTAAAAAGGTATTTAGTGATTCAGTGCCCCCTCTCCATACAATAAACAGATTGTCAATAAAACGTTTAAAACAAAGCATGTTATTTTTAAATGCATCAATAAAAATGTGCCTTTTCTCCCAACCATTCATAAAGATGTTACCATAACTGGGTGCCATCACTGCACCCATGGCCACCCCATTATTTTGATGTTAGAAATCATCTTTGAACTTAAAATAGCTGTAACTAAGAATGACATCCAGCATCTCCATTAATAAACTGATAGTACTGTTGGAAAAAAGACCAGAACACAAAAGTTCTAACCTTACTGTTTCCATTCCCTCCTCATTGGGAATGACTGTATACAATGATTTTACGTCCAGGGTAAACTAGTAGGTCAGAATCTATAATGTCAACATTTTTAATAGAATTAGCAAAATCAAAAGTGTCTTTGATATAGGCAGAGCCTTTCACAACTACCCTTTGCAAATGTTTGTCGACAAAAATAGAGATAGCTTCAGTTTTCGTCCCTTCACTAGCTACAGTGGGTCTAAACGGGGCATCATCCAAATTTTTGTCAATCTTGGCTAGACCAAATATTCTACTAAATCTAGGTGATGTATTGTAAATATATTTCTTGATGTCCTCCATTATCCTACCTGTATAGAACTATTCCTCCACTAGTGCATCAATAAAATTGTAAGATTTTTTGACTGCAGAAAAATTGTAAGATTTTTTGACTGCAGAAAAATTGACTTTATCATAAAAGATATCAGCCAACAAACAATGCATTTTCTTATCATAATAATCCCTATCACACACTACTAATGCATTCCCTTTGTCTGCCTTACTAATAAGTAATTTTTCGTCATTCACCAAATCATAAAACAACTTGCACTCCTTGGCAATCGTATTAAAATACTTAAAGCTGCTATGATTGTCCAATAGTTCAGTTATTTGAAGTTCGGTCATGCTGAGAAAGATTTCCAACTCTTTTTCTCAATGGAGGGTTGAAAATACTTGGTTTTCTAAACAAGTTTCTAGAAATGCTGTCACTGTTTTTGAACAATAATTTGAAATTTAATTTTCTAGTAAAGTCTCTCAACTCATTGATAACATCACATTTGTTAGCTCTACTAGATGGAACAAAATTCCAACCTTTGCTCAAAAATTCACAAGTAGTGGCATCAAAAAATCGTGATGACAAATTGACTATTGTATAACTACAAGTATCAAATGTACCTGAAGAGAAAGTTAGTTTTTCCATTTCCTCCACGTTTTCTTCTTGGATGGCTTGTTGTAATTCCCCATGTTGGTAACATTTACTTCTGCCCAAGTCCTGGGACCATTCAGCCCCTTTTGGTAAACTTGTACATTCTGTGCTTGTTGTCCCCCTTGAAAATTTTCAAAAGATGAAGAACAAGGAGATGAACTAGCCAAATTTCCTTAATTTCATTGTCCACGCTGAGCCAAACGCTCCGAGCGTGTTGGCCCTTTTTCCTCTCCACCAGCATTCACAGACTCCTCATTTCCTGCTACTGAACGTACTGAATCAATCCTTGCGTCAGTGCGCTCTGATGTAACTGTAATATAAGCAACTCCTTCCTCATATTCTTTAAGGTCGCGCTGGAATTTTTTCATTTTGCGCTTAGATAAAAGCTCAATTTCTTTAGTGAGCTTACCTTGAATCAAGCCAAATTTACTTTCAAAATTCTCAGCAGTCAATTTGTCCTTAAGAGAGAAAAAGTTGGAATTGATTTTGCTGTTCAACTGCTCTATTTTTAGCTTGTTAAACTCAAGACAACATTTCTACATACTGCAACCCTACCTTTTGGTTGAGCTCAACCCATCTATCAATAAATTCTTTAGATAGGTCGCTCCCATTAGGCATCTTGGTGATTCTAAGTCCCTTGGGAACCCTTTTAACTCGCAAACAATTGTTAAAATAAGCAACATCCCATTGCAAACATTTCAGCTTGATAAGATCTTTCTCTAATTCTTTAAACAGTTCCAACGCATCAAAAGAATAGCTTTTGTAGCTACCTGCATTGCTGAAAGTCGCAAAGACATCAGTTGGTGGAGCCAAACAGTTAAACAACAATTCACTAGTCCTTTTAGGCAGCTGTCCCTGCCTTATTGACCCACTGCTCATTAAATCCTCTTGGTTCAACATTAAAGATCCACTTGGGCCATCATGTAGCGTGCACCCAGCAGGAACTGCCAAAAAACTTGAGGCAACTTGGCTCATAGCAAAACGTAATGAACGAAAATAAAAGAAATAATGTCAAAAACCAAATAAAAGAAATAAAAATAATGAAACTTGGTTATAAACCAAACTGCACTTTTAATATGAAAAGTAAGCAAAATATTAAAATCCAGTAAGCGCTTTCGTCTTCTAACAAACAAGACTTCATCAGACTGAATTTAAAATGGCACCATCATTCATTTAAATACTAAAACACCACATCACATGGCCATACAGGTTTAATGTTTTAACCCCTTCCTCTTCAAGTAAGCTACAAAGTCCTCTCTGCTGTTAAGCCCTGGAGGATAGCAGGCATTCAACTTAACCTGCCATGTGTATTCCAACCACCCAAGCACTTCTGCATTGAACTTTGTTTCATAATCTGGAATAGCTCCCAATACCACAAAAATCAACTGTACAATCATCTGTTTTTTAGTGTTTGCCTAAAGCATTGCTGTCATTACCTGTCTCCACAGCTCTTTTATGTTCATACATTCTCTTGAATAATTCCCTACAAGTTCGAACCACATAAAATGCCCCACAAGATTTGCAAACAATTTAATGGACAACATACTTAGATTTACATGTGTAAATATTGTTGATCTTGATCTTATAATTGTTAATAGTAATTACTTTGATTCCCTCATAAATCAAATCACAAAGACTACATGAAAAACATTTCTCCATCCTACCACCCATACTAGAGGGTTTAACATTAAGTTGGCTTTGAAAATTTTTTTTTAAAGCTCTTCCCTTTTTTGTACACAAAGCATGGACTCTCTCCAACTGCCTTGTAAACCTCTTCATTACTTTTCAATATTTTCCAATTAGTTCTAATAATCTGTTTTATAGCTTCTATAGAGGAAGGCGTTAAAGCATTAAACCTGTATGGCCATGTGATGTGGTGTTTTAGTATTTAAATGAAAGATGGTATCATTTTAAATTCAGTCTGGTGAAGTCTTGTTTGTTAGAAGACAAAAGTGCTTACTGGATTTTATTATTTTGCTTACTTTTGTTATTAAAAGTGCAGTTTAATTTATAACCTTCCCGGTAATTCCAAAATTCAAAATGGTTACCTTACAACAGCTTCTACCAATGCTGCCAAACAAAGCTTGGATGGTCACCTTAGACCTAAAGGATGCTTACCTGCACATCCCAATAAGGGAATCATGCAGAGAATCTGTGCGCTTCAGAGCAGGATTACGACACTTTCAATCCTCTGCTTTGCGATTTGGCTTATCTACTGCTCTCAGGGTATTCACCAAATGTCTAGCTCTTGCCATTGTCTTTTGCAGGGAAAAACAATGTACGGCTTTACCTTTATCTGGACTACTGTCTCATCCAGGCAAACTGCAAGGAACTGCTCCTGCAGCACCTCTCATTTGTAAAAACCCTACTCACCTCCCTAGGGTTCACTATCAATGAAAGGAAATCAAAACAGACACCTACCAGGAAAATCATATTTCTGGGAGCCTTACTGGACATAGAACAGCAAATGGCCTTTCTGTCCCCAGAAAAACAAAGTTTCCTACCAAAATATTTCACTACACTGACCTCCCTAACCCAGCTTTCTGCCAGGAAGTTCCCGCAAGCTCTAGGGTACATGGCCTCATGCATCCTCCTGGTACCTCTGGCCAAGATTACACATGAGGAAAGTTCAGTGGTACCTAAAGAACCTATGGTGTCAACACTCACAACCTCTGGACACCTCTCTGCCTGTGATCACTTGCATAAGGTCCAAGTTCCTCTGGTGGGCCCAGGCCTGTGCTCTGAACAAGGGACTTCCATTCACCCTCCGTCCATCAGACCATAACTACAGATGTTTTGGACATAGCCTGGGGTGCCCACCTAGAAGGCAGATGCACCCAAGGTCTCTGGGACACACAAATACTACCCTTGCACATCAACCAAAAGGAAATGATAGCAGTACAAAACTAACCCTACCTCATTACAGGAGTTCTTCTCATAAAAACAGGCAACACCACAGTCATGTGGTACATCAACAAACAAGGAGGGACTCAATCTTACCCCCTGTGCAGACTAGACATGAACCTGTGTCTGGCAGGCTCATCCATGGGACTACATCTTATACCCAATATCTACCGGGCATCAACACCACCCTGGCAGACCACCTAAGCAGAAACCTGCAGGAACCCACATGAATGGCAAATCCACAGAGACATTTATCTGCAAATTACCCACACATGGGGGACCCCCCCAGATGGACCTCTTTGCCTCTCATTTAAATCACCAAGTACAGAAATTCTGCACGAGGGAGTACCATCACCTGGCCTGGAAGGCTGATGCCCTGACCTTCCCTTGGAATACCCTCTTTGTGTATGCATTCCCACCTGTACCTCTCATTCCAAAAGTATTAGTCAAGATAAGGGAGGAAAAACCAAGAGCAATACTCATTGCCCCAGATTGGCCCAGACAGCATTGGTACCCACTGCTGCACAGCCTATCTCACCAGCCCCCCTGGCAGCTACCTCTGATACCTCGCCTGCTATCCGGGGGGGGGGGGGGTTGACAATGCTGCACCCAGACCTTCAGACACTCAAGCTCTCAACATGGCTTATTCTGCCAAAACCAACAAGGAATCTGTGTTAAGTAAGCAAGTCCTTGACATCATCACAGAATCACAGAAGCCAGAAAGCTCAGCATCAGAAAATCTTATGCTGGA
This sequence comes from Protopterus annectens, assembly GCF_019279795.1. NCBI lineage: Eukaryota > Metazoa > Chordata > Ceratodontiformes > Protopteridae > Protopterus > Protopterus annectens. The sequence continues at coordinate 1,118,458,350 of NC_056730.1, forward strand.
AAATGGAAAAGATTCTGCTCCTGGAAGCCAGTCCAAGGGGGCAGGCATACATCTGCCCTCCATTCCCGTTATTCTAGATTATTTTGCTGAGTTTCTTAATAAGGGTCTCTCCTACCTCTTATCAAACAATTTGTTACAGGAGCCTCTACTATCAGGCCTCCCAGAAGACAGGCCACCCCAGCCTGGGACCTGAACTATGTTTTAGAAAAGCTTACTCTGCTTCCATTCAAGCCTGCAGCATCCTCAGAACTAAAGTACCTCTCTCGGAAGACTGCCTTTCTCCTGGCTGTTACTTCAGCCAGGAGTGTGTCAGAGCTTCAAGTCTCAATGGCCATTGAGCTATTTATTATCTTCCATGCAGACAGGGTCTCCCTGAGAACCACTCCCTCCTTCATGCCAAAGGTGGTTTCGGATGTTACCCTCAACCAGGCCATCCACCTTCCGACCATCTTCCCTAACCCTCAGAACAAGGGGGAAAGGATGCTGCATTCTTTGGATGTGCACAGGCAACTCAGACTTTATCTGGATCGTACAAAGACATTCAGGAAAACTGACCAGCTCTTGGTCAGCTTTAAAACAGGGGCATAGGGGAAACCAATATCCAAACAGACCACACTGCATCCAGTGTTGCTATTCCTTGCATGGAAAACCACTCCCTATGACCATCAGAAACCATTCCACTAGGGCAACCTCTACTTCCACAGCTTTCCTTAGAGGGGTACCCACCAAGGACATCCTGGAAAGCTGCCACATGGACTTCAGTCCACAGCTTCACCAAACATTACCATCTGAACCTGTTCTCAAATGCTAGGGATGGGTTTGCCTCTGCAATTCTGCAGGGCATGCTTACCCAATCTTAAGTTTCTATTAATCTTCCACCCTTTTCCTCAGCTTTGGGAATCTTCCCTAATGGTTAGGACTGCAGCAGTGAAACACGAAGAACATAGTACAGTTGTGTACACTCACCATAAATGTAGATGATAGAGTGTGTTCACTGCTGCAGTCATGCTTTCCCTCCCTCCTTCCCCCGATATCTGCTATCCTTAAAGAAAGACGTATTTCTTTGAGGGTCTCTGACCCCAGGACTACTAATTATTATTAACATTGGACTTTTTTGGTTGGTTAAGGCAAGAACAACTGAGGTAATGGCATCGCCTGCTCTCCTTTATAGCTCGCATGACCTGATGTCACCCAGCAAGCGACAGCAGCTGACACACAAAACCTTGACTCTGGTATTCGGACCGACTGAGGGCTACCACAGCATGGATAACCCAATGGTTAGGACTGCTCAGTGAACACACTCGAACATCTACATTTATGGTGAGTGTATAGAACTGTACTTTTTCAAATTGTCTAATTTGATATAATTATTTAAAGTGTAGATGTTTTATATTATTTTTGAAGATTATAAAATTATTGCTCTTAAAATGTTTTTGTAATACGTTGGAGCTTCTCTCCCAGGGCCTGCACTGCAAATGGTCACCTAACCAGTCAGACTTTCCCTGTAATCAAATGTCAATGGATAAATAAGTAAGTAAACAATAAATTATTTGTAAGGCTCATCAAGATAAGTTGTATAAAATACCTAAAGAATAATTGGTAATAGTTGTTTAACAGTACATCTGATGTTGCCAATCTTCACTCATTCCTTGACAGTGGGTGTGGTTCTAAACCTCGGAACAGAGGCAGCCATTTACTTCAGCTCATGCTCTCCAAACTCTCGAGCCAGGCTCTACCCATAATTCCCCTCACAGAAATTACCTCAGATCTCATTTGCTGCTTCGCAGACCAGACGGGTTCGTTCACTCTCTCAAGCCTTGGCTTAGTTTGTGAGTAATTTCTAATTTTTTCACACTATCTGCTCCTCCCTCTTCTTATTGTAGCTGGTTTCTATCTGTTTACCCTCTACTGCTGGTAGACTGTCAAGTACCATTGTTAGTAACCCCTTTCACTTCTGTTAATTACCTTTAAAGGTAGTCTATCATACCAACATTGGTATTTTTCTTTCTACTTTATATTAAAAAAAAAAATATATATATATATATATATATATATATATATATATATATATATATATCTTGCTTTATCTATGTTCCTTTCTTGTGTGACTGCTTGAACCTGTTATGGCAGAACAACAGGAGAAACTTTCTCCTTCTAAACCCTCTAAGGGCACCTCCGGATTTACAAGGTGTAAGAAATGTGAGGGCGAAATGCCAAATTCAGACGGGCATACCCCATGTGTTAATTGCCTTGGTAAAATACATTTGCAGGAGAACTGTATGTTTGTCATGGGTTTTCTACCCATACTTTAATGGAAAGAAAAAAATTAATATTAAAAGGACTACATAAAACTGGATTTGAAGAGGCCATTTCTGAGTCCAGAGAGAAAGCTGATGCTTCATCTTCATCTTCTTCTCCCACCTCAAAGAAAAAGCTTTCCTTGGTTCCAAAGTCCTCAGAGCCGTCAAGGAAAATACCTAGACCTCCCTTGGTACTGAAGAGTTTATCAGCACCGGAGGATTTGTCTACACCGACTTATTGCTACTGCCACTAAATTGGCTTCGGAGCCGACAGCTTCTTCGTTGGTACCTACTGATATATGGGCACCGAAGCAATTGGAGCTGCCTCTGCTCCCAGGAACATCCTACTCCCATCTGTGAACCCATTTACACTCCTTTTGTGGAAGTGAGAGTCCGAAATCTTCTTCCACTGTAGTATCTGTTTGTTCTGCTAAGAGTTTCTCGGAGACAAACATTATGAGTCTGGTGGATCAGCTGCTGGTGGCGAGGAGATTGCCATCAGTTCCGAGCCGCACTGATGTCGGAATCGTTCATCCTATGACACCACCATATTCTCCTCCTCCAACTCTTGCTGAGCCTTTGGAATCCTTGATCCCAACTCTCCTGACCCTGACTGTCTTGGTTCTGGTAGCATCTTTGTCTCTGGTTCTAAGGACCACCTTGAGTAGCTCCGACCTTTTGGCTCTAGAGACCTCCCGGGGTCGAGACTCTGTGGTCAGGTCGTAGATGCATGGTATTTTTTCGTTTCCTTCAGAACCATCTAGGTCTCTCGGTGCTTCAGCCTTTGCAGCGTCGACTCAGGCTTCTGTTCCGGAGACAGCCTCTCTGTGCAGGGTGTGATCTCTGTTCCGGAGGAGTCCATTTCTTTTCCAAGCTCCCACCCTTCTACGAGGGGGGCCGACCCTCCAGAATATGGAGAGGGTATTGTCTTTTGGAGACTCAGTCTGTGCCATCCCTGTCGGGACAGATTTCAGTATCCCCTCGACCTGAGTTACGATCAGTCTCACCCCTGCACAGAGAGCACAAAATTTTCAGGTAACACCTACCTTGGTAGTCTCTTCTTCAGATACTTCCCCAAGTCATCCCCCCCGAGGAAGTCCCTGCGAAAAGAAAGTGCAAGAGGAAGCACTTAGACTCCCCAGAGGAGTCTTTCACTGGAGATACTGATTTCGATGAAGGGGAAGGTTCCCCCAGGTCACCCCTGATGTTTCCTTTGGGGACATCCTTGAAATCCTGAAACAAGGGGTGGCTGATTCTCCTCCTGACCTTCCTCAAAGGAATCAGTACATCTGGAGGCTCTTTGTGCTCAACCCTTTACTTCTTGGATCTCTCCACCCGCTGATAATCTCATTAAATTGATCACTCAGTGGGTGTGGGAGATGCCAGACGCCACAGAGGCAATCCTTAAGAGACCTGATCGAGTATTATCAGCACCTAAAGAGGAACCACATTGGGCCAAAAGAATTCCAGTTGACACCATGGTGGTAGCGGCATCCACCAGAAAGGAACTTGCCGAGGAAAGTCCTACTCTCCATCCTCCTAACAAGGAGTCTGGGACTTTGGATAGATTTGGGAAGTGTGTTTGTTTCATCAACCTTTGCTCTAAGGTCCTTGAATTATATGGCGCACTTTATAAGACTACAGAGGGATCTGATCAAGGAGCTTTTGGATACTCTCGAAGGAGCAGTGGCTGAAGGGGTATGAGATAATGTTACTTCTCAGCTTGCAACCCTAGAAGCAATTTCTAACTTGTCCATAAGGCTTGTTGCCCATGCAGCTGAAGGGATGACTAGGGCAGTGGATTCAGGCATAGCCATTAGAAGGCATTCCTGGATGCGCTTGTGCAAATTTGCAGAACCATTTAAAGTGTCATTCGTTAACACTCCATTTGACGAATCTTCCCTGTTTGGTCCCAAGGTGAAAGATACCCTAGCCAGATGTGAAAAGGACGGTAACACCCTTGCTGCCATTGGCATATGTTTCTCCACTACTCAAAGACCATATTCTAGGAACCAGAGAAGTGGGAGACTATGGTTTAAAAAATCCAAAGGGCCTTTTCAAGATTCACGAGGCAAAGACTTTCCGCGGGGCAGAGAGTGAAGGAATGGAAGACGCCCTAGAGGGAGAAATGGACAGCAGAATCAGGAATCCAGAGAGACCTTCTCTGGAGCTTCGTACCAGCACTCCTCAATATGTGCCCGATTGCCCACCTGTGGAGACAGTCGGGGATGACTTTCTCTGCACCAATCTGCCTGGCAAATGTTAATGCACAAATGGGTGCAGGGAATCATATCCAGAGATGACTAAATTCCTCTATCACAACCTGCAAAACCCCAGAAAAAACTCCCAGATGTACTACCCAGTCTCAGGGAAGCAGCAGTTTTAGAAATTCAAAAACTGCTAAGCAAAAGAGTCACCCAAAAAGTCCCACCAGACCAGAAATTATCCGGATTTTACTCAAGATTCTTTAGTGCCCAAGAAAACGGGACTGGAGACCCTTCTTGCATCTCAGCCAATTCAAGAAGGCAGTCCAACAAACCAAATTCCGAATGGTCACGGTTCAGCCGATACTTCCATTCCTGGAAAAAGACAAGTGGATGTGCTCTGTTGACCTCCAAGGCGCTTATTACCACATAAAAATGTAAAAGAGCTTCAGGAGGTTTTTGGGATTCTGGCTGGGAGCCAGTCATTTCCAGTTCAGAGCACTGCCGTTTGCACTCACCACAGCCCCCAGGGTGATTACCAAATGCATGGCAGTGGTAGCAGCTCATTTAAGACTGCAAGGGTTTTGAATATTTCTGTATCTTGACGACTGCTCCTCATTGCTGCCACCAGGCGTCAATTAGAACGGGCAAGAGATTACACCATATATCTCTGTGCATCTCTGGGAATAACCATAAACTTTGAAAAGTCTGCACTTCAGCCCACTCAAAAACTGGACTTCATTGGAGCCCACTTAGACACTGTCTCGAGAATTGCACCTCTCCCTCCAGAAAGGCTACAATGCATAAGATCTCAGGTTGATCAGTTGCTATACAGTGACAAGGTCCCAGCAAAATTAGTTCTTCAAACCTTAGGCTCCATGGCAACAGCAATTACTCTAGTTCCCTTGGCGAGATATCACATGCAGATATTGCAGTGGCTGCTAGCGTCCCAATTGTCTCTCATCTACTAACCAGTGTCTCAACTAATTCTGATTACCAAACATTGCAAGCACGACCTGTTATGGTGGCTACACTCCAGCCAGATTCTCTTGGGAGATCCTTTTATTCTCTGCCTCAGTGACCACGTATGCCTCCCAGACCGGGTGGGGGGCTTTATCTGGGAAGGACAGTCCAAGGCACATGGTCCCAATTGGAGGCCAACTTGCACATCACTTTATTAGAGATGATGCAGTGCTGTTAGCGTTGCAAGTGTTCCAAGAAGTTCTCCCTCTAGGAACAGTAGCAATTCAGATGGACATGTCAGTAGTCTGGTACATAAACAAACAAGGGGAAATCAAATCTTACCAGTTGTTTTGAGAAGCACTCAGAGTTTGGCAGTGGGCAATTTTCACCTAACTGCTTTCTTATAGCAACACCAACGTTATAGCAGACAAACTGAGCAGAACTATCCTCTTGCCTCATGAGTGGTCTCTCAATCCAACGGTGGCAAACAACATTTTACACCATGGGGCCAACCTTGCTGCGATCTCTTTGCCTCTCTTCTAAACAACAAGTGCAGAAGTTACAACCTTGCTGTGATCTCTTTGCTCTCTTCTTAAACAACAAGTGCAGAAGTTACTTTGCTCTAATACCCCCCCTCAGGGGGAGTCACCCAGAGATGCTCTTCTCCACTCTTGGCCTCCCGGTCTACTTTATGCCTTGACCCCAGTTCCTCTCTGCCCTCTTGTGGCCTCGACAAGTTTGGTTTCCCTTCCTGTGGCCTCATTTGATTTGGAAACCATGGATTCTGGACCCAGTTCCAGATCTACTGTCTCATCCAGAGAGCATGGTGCATCTGAATCTCCGAAACCTCAAGGTCACTGCATGCTCACTGCATGGCTTCTCCAGTTCCTATGATTGCCTGGCATCCTTCTCTTTCCTCACCTGTCCGACAGATTATCGGTCATCACAAATCGTCTACAAGGAAATTATACCAAAGCAAATGGGAAAAATTTTCTAGATGGGCTCTAGACAATGGAATAGATCCATATTCAAGCCCTATCCACAAGGTATCAAACTTTTTAGCCTTACTTTACCAGTCGGGTTCCTCCACGTCAATGATTAAAGTGCATCTAGCTGCAATCTCAAACTTCCATACGGGACTGGAAGGTGCTCCTCTGATGTCACACAAACTGTGTAAAGCATGCCTAAAAGGTCTTCTAATGCTAAAATCTCCATTCAAAGAACCTCTCCCACCTTGGGATTTAACTGTGGTCCTATAGGCCCTGACTTGGAACCCCTTTGAACCATCGGCAACTTGTGACTTAAAATATCTGTTCTGGAAAACCCTATTTTTGGTGGCTATCACTTCTGCCAGAAGAGTCTCAGAACTTCAGGCCCTATCGTGCCAACCTCCATACTTCTTTTTTCATAAAGATAGGGTTGCACCTGCCTAAGGTTGTATCCAAAACTAATATTAATCGGACTTTACAGCTACACCAGTCTTTTTCCCAAATTTTTCAAAGAAGGGATAATGCTGACCGTTTTCTTGACATGCACAGTGCAACTATGTTTTTATCTTCACAGGACTAAAGTGTTTAGAAATTCAAACCAACATTTTGTGGCATTTTCTTCAATCCATCTAGGTAACTCAGTTTCTAAGGTTACCTTGGCTAAGTGGCTTAGAGACTGCATCACCTTCATTTATCATTATAAAGGACTCCAGCTCCCAAAAACAGTTCAAGCCCATTCTACAAGAGCAGTAGCTACTTCTGCAGTCTTTCATGCTAGAGCTTCTTTAGACGACATTTGTGCAGCAGCCACTTGGTCTTCTCATCATACCTTCATCACTCATTACAAATTAGATCAGGTCTCAAGAGGACAAGCATCCTTTGGCTCTATGGTGCTTAGGAATATTCTTTGTTGAGATGGCCCGAGGCTCAAGTAGCTGGGGACTCTGTCCCACTGTCAAGGACTGAGTGAAGTTTGACAGCATCAGATAAAGAAGTTATGTCTTACCATAACATTCCATCTGTGTTGTCGATCTTCACCAATCTTTGACATACCCTACGTCCACCATCCTGAGACTCTTATTAGACTGAATTTAGTCTTTCGCTAGCTTTCCTTTAAGGACTCCTATTTGGCCTCAGTTAATCTAATTATCATGTATTTTGCCCTCTCACATCTGACTGCCACTCCTTGCTAAACTCAATCTGAAGTAATATCTTTGAGGAGCATTATGGGTAGAGCCTGGCTCGAGAGTTTGGAGAGAGCGAGCTGAAGTAAATGGCCGTCTCAGTTCTGAGGTTTGGAACCAAACCCACTGTCAAGGATTGGTGAAGATCGACAACACAGATGGAACATTATGGTAAGAGATAACTTCTTTTTATACTTAAAGCATAACAGATCAGGCTTCATTTTTTACAAAAAAGCGCTTATTATATAATAGTCATTGTACATTAAACAGAAAATTAAAATGACACTGACAGGGTATGCAAAGACAGATATCTGAAGTGCAGAAAATATAGGTTCTAGTAAATGTAATTCTACTATTACAGCACATTGGTCTGAAGGGTAACTATACAGAATTATTAGTTAATACCCTAACAAATCTAGCTAAAGATTTACAGAAGCAGGTTAATACAGGTTATGGTAATTACATGTGTAAAAAGAGAATTTATAAAATGGCTGTCACCAAATTTTTATGGATGTAATGCCAGTTGTATGATATAGCAAAGAATCGACTAGTCAGATTAGATTTAGAAATCATAAAGTGCTTAGCCATAAAAAAGCTCCTCTGGTTAGAACTTCCTCACTGCTTGTCTTACTGTCAGCTGAATGTGGCACACAGTCTAATCCACGAACCCCAAAAAATTGCCCAGACTTGACCAGTATTCTTACTCTGTATATTCCAAATAGATCTCAACGGTCAAGTGATAAAGACTTACTAAGTGTGACCAAATCATGTAACTCAGTAGGAAGACTCTGTAGTCTCATGCCATGTCTCAAAAATGTGGAATGCCATTCCATTCCCCTGTAAGGGTCAACTTTTAAAACAGTCCTAAAATGCATCTCGTGGATAATTGTACTTACTCTTGCTCCACTCCTGGCTAAAACACTATTTCTTATCACTTAATCCTATATTAACTGCTCCAGCTTATCTTTTAACTGTAGCAGATATTCTGTTTTCTCTCTCATTACTACATCATCTCTGCTGGCTGTTTTATATCCATGCTTTGACAGATCTTATTTTTCTCATTACTACATCATCTACTATGGCTGTTTTATTTATTTATTGACATTTGATTACTGTGAAAGTCAGACTGGGTAGAAGCCCATTTTCATTGGAGGCACAGGGAGAAAAGCTCCAAATTATTACAGAATAATCAGAAAAATAGCTACCACAAAATATAAGTCTCCAGGCCCAAAAAACAAATATAGTCCAAATGTAAACAAACCAAAGAAGGACCAGGAGCAGGCTGCAGATTCCAGTTTCAAAGTAGTTTATTCCAGAACAGACGACATTCAAACACAAAGCAACACTAGCGCTTTCATAGGTGTGTACCCCACTTTGTCAGGTGTAACAATGTTTCATTTAAGCATAATTTTGTACTCTAGAAGTGCTGCAAAACAGCCAGTGACTGGTCACATTATATTTTTACTTAAAGCCACATAAACACATTTCCTTAAAAAAGTGGTACAAATATAAAAGCATACATAATAATGTATTAAAAATGCACATGGTACTTTATTAAAAGTATTAAAAATTATATATATTAAAAAATGCATATATTAAAAACTAATACTTAAAATGTAAACACATATGAAAAACTTTTTCATCGAAAAAGTGGTCTCTTCTTTAAAATAGGCTTCAGAGGTATATGGTCATTTAAACCATGCCCCCACAGTCTGCTTTCAGTCTAACAATCCATTTGGCTTCTAAGGTTTCAGTTTTAATGCGGACATCACCACCTCTGATATTCTCATTAACCCTTCCTGTCACAATAAACTTAAAAATATGTCCATCATCCTTGTCACTGACGTTTTCCCAACATAGAGTTTAAAACATTTCAAGCAATGTGTAAGATATACCACATGTTTAGTATTACATGTAGCAGAAATTTTAAAAGTGTATCCCCTTTCTTCATCTGGGTGCATAAATTTGGTGCTAGTGTTCAAGTAACTATAATAATTACACCATCTGCACATAGTTAAACCTTCATACTCTAAAGCTTTAAATTCATTCTTTGGAAAATATAGCTTCCTTTTAAGGGACATCTCATTTTTAAACAAAAACCTTGGTTCATGGTCAGTAACATTACTAATGTCTTTGTTTGAGGTTAAAATACCCCATTTTTTCTTTACTATGCCCATATATTTAGATACATCAGATGAGAAGTATAGGGGCATGTTAAGTTTCCTTATAGTGTTAGCGTTTTTAATGTTACTAAAAGCACTTCTGTCTGAGCAATAAGGTTTTGCTGCTGAATCTCTAAGTTTGGCCACTGCCTGTACATTATTCTTTACCATCTTCTCATCATAACCTCTCTCTATTAAATTTTTAATAACATTGTCAGTGCACTCTATAAAGTCTGCTTCCCTTCCATTGAGCCTAGAAGCTGTAAAAGCTTGATTTCTTACAACATTCTTAAAAATGTGCTGAGGGTGCATGCTGTCATGTGACAACAAAGTATTCACATGGCATGGTTTCTTGTATTGTTTTGTGTATAGCCTGTTGGTGTCATCCCTCAATATTGCTACATCAAAGAAGTTGATTTCATGTACAGAATTTATGGAAGTGAATTTTAAAAATGGGGTACTACTATTAACGTAACACACAAATTCAGATAACTGTTGCTTGGTTCCATTCCATAAAATAAAAAGGTCGTCCACAAATCTTCTAAAAAATTTAATATATTTACTATAAGGACCTTTTAACAAAGATTCATCTTCCCAAACCACCATAACGGCATTGGCGTAGCTATTGGTACATGAGGTGCCCATAGCTATGCCATTGCTCTGCCAGTAAAAGGATTTCCAAATACAAAAACATTACAGCATAGGACAATTTCAAGTAAAGTCTTTAGAAGTAAAATCTGCCTAACTTCAAAGTTAGAATAAGTCATAAGAAACTTTTCTATACTCTCAATTCCAATTTCATTCGGAATCACCCTGAAAAGTGAGACCACATCTATGGTAACAAGTAAGTAATCAGCATTAACATCCAATGTTTGTATATGGCCATACAGATCTTTCAGAAAATGTTCAGTGTCCCTTAGGACCTGTAGTATTTCATTCAAAAATGGCCTTAAATTCTTTTCTATGTATATAGAAATAGGCTCAGTGGACCCATCCTCTCCCTGAGACTATAGGTCTCAGTGGATTAGTTTTATTTTTATGAACTTTAGGTAATCCCTGTATACAGGGAATAACAGGATGTTCTATAAGAAAAAAGTTATAGAGCTCATTAGTTATAAGACCTTCATTCAACAATGCTTTTAACTTCTCTTTTATCTGATTAACCATTCTGTTTATTTTAACATTTGTAATTTGCATATAAAAACTGTTGTCTGCTAACATAATTTGCATAGGTTGTGTGTACATATGAGAGTCCATGACAACAATAGGGCCCCCCTTATCAGCAGGCCTGATTATTTTCTTGTAATTTTGTTAGGGCCTTCCTTTCATTCCTATTTTAAGTTATTTTTCATATAACCTCTGTTGCCTTCAGCACTCTGTCTTTTATGCACTTCTTGTATACACATTGTCTCAAATGCATGTATTAATGGATTAACTGGTGGTATAAATGAGCTAAGTTTTCTAAGCAAGTTCATTTCCCCAGCTTTATTTTCAGCAAACAACATTTTCAATGTTAAATCTCTACAAAACTTTTTTACATCTAAAATAACTTCAGTAATGTCAGAGTACCTACTTGGTGTGAACGAAAGTCCTTTTTGCAAAATACTCATTTCTTCTGATGAAAGAGTGTTGTGAGATAAGTTCAAAACTATGCCTTCTTGTGAAAAAAGGCTTTCTTGAGGCTGCCCGGGCCAGCAGTCTGTCCCTCGTGTTTCCTTTTCTGGCGACTTCTGCTTCTGCCCCTGGTTTTGAAGTCCATCTCTCTTACAGGTAGAGGAAAACAAAGTTTCTGTTGGGACTAAAGGGCGAATGCTGGAAGCACTGCATTCTTCATTTACTATTGCTTCCGCTGCTGCTGGACGATGCACCTGTGCTGAAACCAGAAATGTTTTTCTTCTGGCCACAGTTCCATTGAATCCTTCATTGTTCTCCTTTGAACCAACAGTCGATACCTCAATGGAAATCAACTTCCTTGATGTAACAATATTGAGGGATGACACCAACAGGCTGTACACACAACAATATAAGAAACCATGCCATGTGAATATTTTATTGTCACATGACAGCATGCACCCTCAGTACATTTTTAAGAATGTTCTAAGAAATCAAGCTTTTAGAGCTTCTAGGCTCAATGGAAGGGAAGCAGACTTTATAGATTGCACTGACAATGTTATTACAAATTTAATAGAGAGAGGTTATGATGAGAAGATGGTAAAGAATAATGTACAGGTAGTGGCCAAACTTAGAGATTCAGCAGCAAAACCTTATTTCTCAGACAGAAGTGCTTCTTGTTGTTTGTCTTTTCGGCTTTTCCCGGTTAGGGGCAGTGGTGGCTGGTGACTTCAAATCAAAGGGGGGCTGCAGGAGACAGCTGAATGGGTTGGGTCAATGGGAAGGGGTGTGGCCAACTAGAAAGGGGAGGAGCTATGCTCAAAACCACAAAAATCTAACTAAATACACTGCCGTGGGTGCTAAACTGTCATTATGAGAGTCCAATCAAGACATAATGAAGTGTAGAAGAATAAAAATATTTCAATGCATTGGCTGCATGACAGCTTACTTAATATTTAGATGGAAACAAAAAGGTTGTGAGGCATGAAAAAATAAATTACTTTTTTTAAATACATTAATGGAATGCCAGTCAAAATCAAGTACAAGAAAAACAAGCAGCACTCAAGTCAAACCACTTATTGCACTGCAGTTCTAGTTATAATTTATATCCAGCTTTATTAAAGTACCAAGTAACATGCTGAAAGTAGAAATCTCTGATGCCCCCACTTGTAAACATGTTCCTTATCCAAGAAAAGACCTGCTGCCTAACAACTATCTACTTGTTTCATGGGGAAAACATGATCAAAGTAAAAAATGAAAAGCAAACAAGAAGTAAGCTCAAGATACATTGCTTAAAAGGATTACTGTACAGGTTATGGACCACACGATTGGCATTCTGTTTAGTTTACAGGTAAAGCGTGGAAGTCTCCAAGTGTAATGAGCTTCTTGAAATAATGTAATCCTGTCCTTTATTACAAATACTGTCATATGCATTTCAATACCCAAGGCTTATACATTATCTAGTTAAGTATTCTCTGCATGGCAACAACAGAAAGGCTTTTAATGTTGGCAATTCTTTAACAGTATGCTTATTAAAGCTTACTTGCATCTTACAATCTCAGCCAAGCTTACCTGATGGTCATTAAAGTATTGCTACTTAAACACAGAGCAACAGGCACTTTGAGTAATAAGCATAAATCCACAGTACAAAAAATATGACAGAAACCAGACCATTCTGCAAAAATCAAGGACAGATGAAAAGCCACTCTAGTACTTGTGTCTACCTTGGATGGGGGGGATACTCTGCACATTTACACTGCATAACTACTCCTTGCCTTGCTTCAACACATCCAGAGTCACTACATGGGGGAGTGGGGTCCAACAAGTATGTCACAATTTGAAATATCTCTGGCTGACTGTGATGACCCTGACACATTTGTCATACCTCTCAACCTCAGAGCAAGAAATCTGGACAAAGCCATACAAAGAAGTGGGACAAAGGCCCAAAAATAAGGACAATTTGTAAAATATTGCTCTTATAAACTTAGAAAGATAATAGAATAGGTCTTGCATTAGTATGAATTTTCTGAATGGTATGAAATCTGAAACTCAAATGTCTGTCATTATTTTCTAACTTCAGTCTTTACTGATTTACTAATTGAATAGATGAGCTTGTAAATATTGTAAATAGTTTTAGGATTTGCTTTGTGGAATACTTTGGGGTTTAAAACTGCAACTGTTGATTAAATAAAATATAACTCAGTTAAAAAAAAAAAAAGAACAGAGTGCTTAAGTGCTTTTTCCCTATCTCAACCAGATTGGAGAACAGCAGTGGGTGTTAGGTAAGCCAGCAATGGTTCTGTCAACAGCAGTTTTTTTTTTTCAGGCGACATGAAACTTTACATGAGCCAGTAAATTCCTTTCTGAAATGCTTACAGAAATATAAAAAGTATACAAATTTGCATAATTAACAGTAAAAATAGCATGCACCCTGTCAAGATGTATATCTTGCAATGTGAAATAAAAGTTTATTCAGCATCACCAATGGTTTATGTTAAAGGTTGTATATCATTTGTTTTTTGGAATATTAATGAATATATAGAAATGCTTCATATGCCTATAATCACTAGCCAGCTATCAGTATCTCTAGTATAGTGCATTAAACATGAAATGTGACAAAGTATGTTTCTCTCCCACCATGGTATTTCACACTATACCCCTCAAGAGCATGTAGCTCACTTAGCAACAAGAATATGAATGTAAAAATGAAAGTATTAAAAAGAAATTATATTGGTTAATATCTCAGACTAAAGTTATTTTGTTTGTTACACTTTGAACTTTCATCTGCTTCCTATTGATTGTTAATGAATCTAGCCAATAAAAATGTCATGATACCATAAGGAGATGTGTGTTAAAAGCAAACAACAAAAAAGGTGTTGTAGGTGTGAATTAATTGATAGAAAGTGGATTAACTATACAATGAGCAAATTGGTACAAATATATGTGGAAAAATTAAACAGTATCCATGTTGAATTGTTATCCATGCAGTCAACCAAATACAAGAAGTGAAAATTCTGAAATCTTTTAAAATATAGCTTCACTATACTATGGGTAAAACAACTTTTCTGTTAATACACCATCATTGTACTGTGCATGTCAGGCTCTTTTATCAGAGTAGTTTGTTTAAGAATGCATATTGCAATTGCTTTTATGCTACTAAACTAAAGCTTTATCAAGCACTAACACTGTATTGATTGTAATATAATTTATGTCCCCTTTGGTAGAACTTTAACATTAGCTACCCACTTGCATGTTTAGAATAGTGGAATTATTACCTAATAATTATCACTATAATAGGAATGTAAACATGGGCTACCTTATTGAGCAATGATGTTACATGTCTTATATGAAGGTGGTACATGCTCCCCTTTTGTTTTTGAGATTTGGCAGTAATATTACTTCTCTACCTTTTGGCTAAGATGATGTCTGTATGAGTATATGCCAAGCAATACCAATTAGCAATCTTTCTACAAGCAATAAAAGAAAGTAGTCTCATTTTAGTGATGGTCATCCTGATAATTGAGTGAACAACTGTGACAAACTTTGCTGCATCAAGTAAATGCAGTTGGTATCCATAAAAGTACTGTCTGCAGTCATAGCCGGCCTTAGGCATAGGCCAACTAGGCGACCACCTAGGGCGCCGCTCTAGCAGGGGCGCTTTTCCAGTATTTATTTGATGTAGATAGACCAGGATGGGGGCACTGGGTGGTGTGGTGGGGGGCACCTTGGAGCCCTTTTGTCTAGGGCACCAGTTGACCTAGGGCTGCTCCTGTCTGCAGTGCTAGCACACAGTCACAAACTTGAACAGCCATGTCACTGTGGTATTGCAGTGCAGTGAAGAAAATGTATGGTGGTTCTCCAATACACCAGGGAACAAACACATGGCCATGTGTCAGTTTTAATATGTTGCCCTCTTGCATACCATCCTCAGTCCCACTGACTGGATATACATTGCCATAAAAGGCACTGATAGGACCAGTGTGTAATAATACTTACAGAGGAAGGTCTACTGCTCCTTAAGGTGAAAATAGGATACAACACTTATGGAACAATCAACAGTACTTTGGCGTGGTCTTTCAGAAGTATCAATAAAGTACATATTCATACATGGTAGATGCCACTTCTGCACCACCTGTTCAGAGTAAGACACAATACAAATGGACATCTGATAGATAACTAGGTACAAAACACAAATGTTACATGCATGGCACAGAGCATATAAAAAGTATCAAAATGCAAGGCACTTTATGTGCACAACAGGTAATGCTGGCTACCTGCTACAGCCATCACTAATGAGATAGATTCACTACACAGCTACAGCAGGTAAACACTGATATGAAAAAGCATACAGTCAGAGCTGAGGAAAAGATGAGTGGGCCTCTGGGCTGCTGAACACATAGTTCAGCGTCAAGGACACCTTGGTTGTACTTATTAGTTTACATCCTTAACATAAAATTGTTTATCAAATATAAGGAAGCAAATGGGATAGGCCACAAATAAGAAAAAAGCCATTTCAGGAAAACCTTACCAGCTTTCATGTAAGTCACACTTCATCAAAAACAACCAACATATATACACACTTAAAGTAATTAAAATTAAATGAATCACATGATTAATGCTTCAGACATCTTACATTTAGCACTTGGATTAATTGAGGCTCTTTCATTCAATCTAGGCATGGTGTAGATATTTAATATCACAATCCCATTACATTTTTTTAATTTCTTCTGAACTGTTCATATTACCTTTTCTCATATTGCTATATAGCATCCATAAGGCCAGGAATTTTAATTTGTTTGCTTCCCCACTCCAACTAATTTTAATATAATGTATTTGTTACACAATTTCTTCTAATATCAGGTATGTGTTCAAGTGTTCTCTCTCCCTGAAGTTTTTATACACAAACCGTGAGGTATGTGATTGACAAATGCCAATAAAAACAACATGTACAGTATTACAATCAATATCGTTTTTACAATGATAAATCATTTCAGTAATAGGATATTTCATATTCTTAACACATTTGCCACATCCATATGCTGCACAGTTTAAGCACTATAATGCAGACCTAAACTACTGTTTCATTTTCTCTATTCCTCTGTCACACAGTCATATACAGACACACACACACACACACACACACACACACACCCCTTCTGAAGCCAACGACCGTCCGACCATGTCTCCTACCTTCTGAAGCCAGTGACCATGTCTCCTACCTTCTAAAGCCAGCGACCATGTCTCCTACCTTCTGAAGCCAGCGACCGTCTGGCCATGTCTCCCACCTTCTGAAGCCAGCGACCATGTCTCCTACCTTCTGAAGCCAGCGACCGTCCGACCATGTCTGCACCTACCAGCGACGACCGACCTGCAGGGAAGCCACATAATCCAACAGAACCGATCGCTCTACACAATGCCCATGCAGCGAAATCCCCACGAGAGCTGAGAGAGAGCTCTCAGCTCACTCCTCATTGGCTCTGACTGCAAGGGAAGCAGTCCGGAGCTCCTAACGACCGCACAGATTTCTGGGTTTCCTACAACACAGGTTGCTGGGTACCTGTTTTTCTGCATACGGACTGCCGTTAAAGGCAGTCTGAATAGATTTTCTGTTTCACGGATTTATTTTCTTGTTTTTCTTTCTAGGTGGGAGGGCTGCAGACCGGCAGTCCGATAGGACGAGCCGCCCCCTGGTTAGGGGTCGCCACAACGGAACTCCAGTCTGCTAATGATTGGCAGTCGATTTTTGTATGGTGCCGAGTTGCCAGCCTGACGCCCAACCTTCAATGAAGACAAGCCCATTCACGCATGTCTTTTGGAGGCCACTCGACCGTGGGGAGGACATGCAGACTCCACACAGAAGGCATTCCAGCTGAGAATCGAACAGGAGAACCTCTTGCTGTGAGAAAACAACGCTACCAATGTACCACTGCAGCAGTGCTTTTGATAACATTAAAAACACTATAAGGAAACTTAAGATGCCCCTATACTACTTATTTGATGTATCTAAATATATGGGCATAGTAAAGAAAATTGGGGTATTTTAACCTCGGACAAACACATTAGTAATGTTATTGACCATGAACCTAGGTTTTTGTTTAAAAATGAGCTGTCCCTTAAAAGGAAGCTATGTTTTCCAATAATGAATTTAAAGCTTTAGAGTATGAAGATTTAACAGTGTGTGGAGGGTGTAATTGTTGTGGTTACTCGAACACTAGTACTAAATTTATGCACCCAGATGAAAAAAGGGGATACACTTTTAAAATTTCTGCTAGATGTAATACTAAACATGTGGTATATCTTGCACATTGCTTGAAATGTTTTAAGTTCTATGTTAGGAAAACTGATAAGGCACTTAAAGATTGAGTCGGAGAACATTTATATCATATTAATGGACGGGATAAAGTTAGTGCACTTTCTAAGCATGTCAGTGACAATGATGGTAGACATATTTTTAAGTTTATTGTGATAGGAAGGGTTAATGAGAATATCAGAGGTGGTGATGTCTGCAATAAAACTGAGGCCTTAGAAGCCAAATGGATTGTTAGACTGAAAGCAGTCTGTGGGCATGGTTTAAATGACCATGTACCTCTGAAGCCTATTTTAAAGAAGAGACCACTTTTTCGATGAAAAAGTTTTTCATATGCGTTTACATTTTAAGTATTAGTTTTTAATATAGGCATTTTTTAATATATATAATTTTTAATACTTTTAATAAAGTCTTGTGCGTTTTTAATACATTGTTATGTATGCTTTTATATTTGTACCACTTTTTTAAGGAAATGTGTTTGTGGCTTTAAGTAAAAATATCATGTGACCAGTCACTGGCTATTTTGCAGCACTTCTAAAGTATAAAATGATGCTTAAATGAAACATTGTTACACCTGACAAAGTAGGGTACACACCTGTGAAAGCACTAGTGTTGTTTTGTGTTTGGATGTCTGATGTTCTTCGTGTTTCACTGTTGCAGTCATTACATTTGGGTAATCTGCTGGCAGGTTGCCCTCAGTCGGCCTGAATAACAAAGTCTTGGGTCCTGCGTCGGTTGCTCTCTCCTCTTCCATGACGACAGGTCGTCAGGGGTATAAAACATGCAGCTAAAAATTGGTCCTTTCCTGTGTCCAGCAGAGCCACTCAGGGCAAATCCAGGCACTCAAAAGGCTCCAGATACCAATTACAGGGTTCTTGCAGGTCAAAGCAATGGGGTGGCTCCACCTCCAAATCTGGAGGAAACAAAGCACAACCCTACACTAAGCAGTCTCAATGACTTTCCTCTACCATTACCAAGCACTTATCTTTTGGCAGCCCCCTTGGGGGGAAAACTAGCACTTCATGCTCAAAATTGGCAGTTAATTACCCAGGACAAGTGGGCATTAAACATAGTATCCCAGGGGTACAGATTTAATGTCCATACTTTGCCAGTTCCAAACGGATGGCCGGATCTGCCACAAAACCAGTGGGCAGAGGCCCAGAAGCAAGTCATGTCCCTCATGGATATGGGGGCTATTCAACCGGTACCAGAAAAGGAAAAAGGACAGGGTTTTTATTCAAGACTTTTCCTGATACCCAGAAAAGACAATTCATGGCGTCCAATACTGGACTTATCTATTCTGAATACGTTCCTGGACATTCCAAAATTCAAAATGCTGACTTTGCAACAGCTACTGCCTATGCTAGGCAAGAATGCTTGGTTAGTAACTGTAGACTTAAAAAGGCATACTTGCATATCCCAATAAAAGGGAATCATGCAGAAGATACCTCCGCTTCAAGGCAGGCTTTTTGCGTTACCAATTCTCTGCACTGCCTTTTGGCTTATCTACTCCGCCCAGGGTCTTTACAAAGTGCCTGGCACCAGTAATTGCATTCTGTAGACAAAAGCATTCAAATGTATCCTTATCTGGAAGATTGTCTCATTCAATCTGAGGACAAGGACACTTTTCTTCAACATCTGGCATTTGTAAAAAGGCTTCTAGCATGCCCTAGGGTACACCATAAATGAAAAGAAATCACAACTGGTACCCTCTCAAATAATTACATTCCAGGGTGCAAGCTTGAATACAACTGCCCAGATGGCTTACCTCACACCAGACAAACAAAGGCAACTGACAACATACTTCAGACAAATGGCAACAAAAAACAATTATATGCAAGACAAATTTTGCAGGCTTTGGGGTTCATGGCATCCTGCATTCTACTAATTCCATACGCGAGACTGCATATGAGGAAACTTCAATGGTACCTAAAAAGTTTATGGAGTCAACATTGTCACAGCCTGGAAACAATGATTCCTCTCATTCCCTGCCTACAACAGGAGTTTCTTTGGTGGGCAGAGACATGTCACCAAAACAAGGGACTGTCATTCACTCTACCCCCTGCCACCCAAACCCTAACTACAGATGCATCAGACTATGCTTGGGGGGCCCACCTGGCAGGGAGATGCATTCAGGGCAAATGGAGCCCAAACCAAATGCATTTGCATATCAACCAGAAAGAAATGCTAGCTGTTCAGAATGCTCTGACAGCCTTCAAGGACTTAACTTCATCCAGGACAACTACTGATAAAGTCGGACAACACCACAGTTATATGGTACGTAAACAAGCAGGGGTTACACATTCCTACCCCCTTTGCAGACTAGCCATGGCCTTGTGTCACACAGCCTTGACTTACCAATTACATCTCCAAGCTCAGTTCCTGCCAGGAAAGCAAAATACTCTAGCAGACGATCTAAGCAGAAATCTTATGGACCCGCACGAATGGAAACTGGAACCACAAATCTTCAGCATCTTAACACAGAAATGGGGGAGCCCAGACATAGATCTATTTGCCTCTCCCCAAAATTATCAGTTGGACAAATTCTGCACAAGAACTCATCACAAAAAAGCATGGAAAGTAGATGCTCTATCCTTCAGCTGGAAAAACCTATCAGTCTATGCTTTTCCCCCTCTGCCTCTTCTCTCCAAGGTCTTACTAAAGACAGGAAAAAACAAAAATTATCCTAACTGCTCTGGACTGGCCTCGCCATACCCGCTTCTAAGGAACATGTCACACCTTCCTCCATGGTACTTGCCTCAAATACCTCATCTACTGTGTCAGCAGAACTATCAAATTCTGCACACTCAGCTCCAAACTCTGAACCTTGCAGCATGGCTAATCAACTGATTATTCAAACCACACCTCTCAGTAAATCTGTGATGGATGTCATGTTGGAAGCCAGAAGGCCTAGTACTAGAAAATCTTCTGCTGATAAATGGAAGAGATTCTGTGCTTGGAACCAAGCACAAGGAAGAGACACAGCAAAGCCCAATATTCCTCAGATTTTACAATGTTTAACTGAGATGCTTGACAAGGGCCTTTCTTTTTCTTCGATAAAAATCCATGCCTCTGCCATCTCGGCTCATTACAATACAGAGCCTCCCCTCTTCTCATCCACTGCTTAAACAGTATCTTAGAGGGGCCAAAAATTTAAGGCCTCCCAGAAGAGCACCAACTCCTGCATGGGGCCACAAGTTTGTGCTGGAAAAACTCACCCTGCCTCATTTTGAACCAGCAGCTACTGCGGATATAAAATTTCTATGTTGGAAAACAGCTTTTCTTTTGGCAGTCACTTCAGCAAGAAGGGTTTCAGAACTACAGGCTCTCATGACAGTGGAGCCTTTTATTATATTTTACCCAGACAGGGTGTCCCTCAGGACCAATCCTCCTTTTATGCCTAAGGTGGTATCCAGTGTGGCTCTTAACCAGACCATTTACCTGCCAACATTTTACCCAAATCTGCAGAACAAGGGGGAGCGGATTCTGCATTCATTGGATGTACACAGACAACTAAGATTCTACTTAAGACCAAATCTCTAAGAAAGTCTGAGCAACTACTGGTAGCATTTTCTGCAGGATCAGAGGGGAAGGCTATATCAAAGTGGACCATTTCTAAATGGATAAGCCACTGCATTTGTTTCTGCTATTTGCACCATGGTAAACCTGTCAGCCCAAGGGGATCAGATCACATTCCACCAGGGCTGCCTCTACTTCAGCAGCTTTTCTCAGAGAGGTCCCAACCAAAGACGTTCTAGAAGCTGCTACTTGGAGCTCTGTTCATACCTTTACTAAGCATTATTATTTACCTCTCTCCTCTAAATCCAGGGCAGACTTTGCCACTGCAGTCCTGCAGGGCCTTATAGCCACTCCTAATGCTGTTTAGTTCCATCCTCCCATTCATAGCTTTGGGATTCTCCCCAAATGTAATGACTGCAACAGTGAAACACGAAGAACATAGTACAGTTGTGTACACTTACCATAAATGTCGATGTTAGAGTGTATTCATTGTTGCATTCCAGGTTACCCACCCGCCATCCCCCATTCTATACCTTTTCTTTCCTTCACTATACTCAGAAGCCTTTGTGGTGTATTTGCTTTTTATTTGTAGGTAAATTTTACATTTCTAAAAGTGCATTTATATATTTACTGTTTATTTATATATATATATATATATATATATATATATATATATATATTTTTTTTTTTTTTGCTCCCCATTTGGGGGGGCACCTGACATCTGGGGCAAGAAAAACTGAATAAAATGACGTCGGCTGCATGTTTTTTACCCCTGACCACCTGACGTCATGGAAGAGGAGACAGCAACTGACGCAGGACCCAAAACTTTGTTATTCAGGCCGACTGAAGGCAACCTGCCAGCAGATTACCCAAATGTAATGACTGCAACAGTGCATACACTCGAATTTCTACATTTATGTTAAGTGTACACAACTGTACGTTCTGGAATAAACTACTTTGAAACTGGAATCTGCAGCCTGCTCCTGGTCCTTCTTTGGTTTGTTTATATTTTAAGAACAATGATTGTACAATCTTCAAAAATAAAACAAAAACATCTGCAGTATAAATAATTATAACAAATTAGCCAATATAAAAACATTGGTTGGGAATCGTTACAAGGTATACAACAATCATTTAATATTTAGAGAAATTTTAGACAGTTTGCAGAGAAATTAAAGGTAAGTTAGTGCAATACAAATAGAAATTGCAGTATGAAGTAAGGGAAAACAGGGTTATGGTATATTTAGAGAGAAAGTCAGGGAACAGAATTAGATAGCAGTAAGGAAGAAAGTGAAAATGGGAGAGTAAGGAGTATAAGGAATGAAAAGGGACTTGTTCACATTTAGGGATATAGTTTATCCTGGTTTTCAGCATTAATGGAGTCAGATTTTAGCTAGGAAGTCTGTGAGTGGTTTTGAAAGATAGTCGGGAGAGTATAGACCTGGTTGGATATAAGTAAGGCGTTCCAGGCCTTAAAAACCTTGTATGAGTACAGATAATGCTCAGCAGATTTGCTAGTTTTGTAGACAGAAGTTTTTGGTCAATGAATTGTACTGACCAACTGGGAACATAGTTGCGTAAAATGTTTTTTGTGCTGGACAGGCAGATGAATGCAGGATAATTTTATAGGTAGTAAAAAGTTATGTATATATTAGCTGTTGTGGCAGTTCTAACCAGTTAAGTCTTTTCAGTGCTATACAGTGGTGGATTCTGAAAGGGATATGTGCTGCAAATTTAACAACTTTGTTATAGCATTGTTCATGATTTATTTTTTGTGAAGCCTGGAGGTAAGGATGGGAGCACGTAGTTTTAGTTGAATCATTGAGAAAGTTTTCGGCTGTGTAATGCATCCCTAGTTTTTGATGAGTTTTTCTTATGCATTTTTTATATTCAGGTCGAATGTAAGATTATCATTCACTATCACCCCTAATAGTTTGCTATGAGAAGTGGCTTCAATGGTTGTATTGTCAAGAGAGAGGACTTTAAATTTTGTTTTTTCATGAGAGAGCGATTTGGGGGGGGGGTAGTAGTTGGGTCCTTTTTGGGTTCAGCATGGGTTGTAAGTTATGAAGCTCTGTTTCAGTGGCTGTTAAAGCTTCCTGAGTAATTTTTTGGAGGTGTACCATATTGTCAGATGTGCAAAATGAGAGTGGAATCATCTGCATGTTGTATGAGGATGGCCTGTTGTGCGAAAGTATAGAGGATGTTGGTGAAAGTTTTAAAGTGGAGGGGACCAAGGATAGAGCCTTGTGCTACACTGGTGGTGACTGGGAGGTAAGGAGAGAGCAAGAAGTGACATTTTGCTGACTGATATTATTGGACAGGTAGCTTTTGAACCACAGAAGGGTGAACTGAGAGAGACCTAGCAAGGACATTTGAAGTAGACGTCTGCTGTGACAAACTATATCGAAAGTTTTAGACAAGTCCAGAAGTAAGGAAGAGACTAGTTTGCCATTTTTTCTAGCTTTATTGATAGTAGGTTAGAAGGGCAGTGCTGGTACTATGGGAAAATGGAAGCCATGTTGTGGTGGGGATAAGAGTTCTTGCAGGAGATCGTTTAGCAGTTGTTTTTGAATACATTTTCCAAGTATTTTGGTGAGGAGAGAGAAAATTGTTATAGGTCTAAAATTATTTTTTGTTGAATTTCCTCCTTTGTGCAGAGGGATAATGTAGTGTAATCCATGCATGTAGTTCAGCAGTTTTATTTCTTGTACTTTTCTAACATTTATATCCATGTTCCTGTCTTTCTTATTCTGTGTTGTCTATCATCTCTTTCAAGTCACTATGTAAGATGTACTTAAATTAATATATTTTGCTGAATGTTTATTGGTCAAATGTATTGCAAAATTTATGATTTTTCTTATTTTCTGCTGTATAACTATTTAAAATTATATTGTAAAATCTTATTTGTTTTTTTTTGAGTAAATTCATCTGGAGCTTTTCTCCATAAGCCTGTGCTGAAAAAGGGGCCCTGCCCAACTGGATCATCCTGATAAAGGAATATAAATAAACAGAAATAAAAAGTCCTGATACAGATTTCCTGTATCCAGGACTGTATGTAAGCTTTTGAGCCCACCAAGCCTTTCTCTGTTGGAGGGAAGCCTTCTAGCTTATCAGTGGGAATGGTAAGCACTAGGTATTATCTACCACAAGAGGAGTGGTTTTTGGACCAGAAATTGTAGTTTATTGGCCGTTTGGTCAGTTTTTCCATCTTTTTCAACTTTTTGGTTTAAAAGCTCGCGTTTGAGCTTATTTCCCACCTTCGTGTAACTGATCTAGTCCGGATACAGGTTTGCTGTATCCAGGACTGCCAGGACTGTTTGTAAGTTTCTGAGCAGTGCCAGTCTGCTCTTCAATTTTTCCCTTAGATCTACTAGTTCTCTCCTCTCCTGCACTTTTATTAGCTTATTAGTCTAGCGCTTTACCAGACTTCTACCAGCACTAAACATTCTACAAGGAAACATCTCCAGTACTTATTATTAATGCTCACCCCTCCAGGCATGTCTAAATGTCAGTTCCGTATGCATTCACCTATTAACCTGGTGAACTTGGGCATCCTGAGGCAATGTAGCAACTGACTCATGTACACTGACAACCTTCTCCTCTTACCTCCCAACACTCAGACGTGCGAGAGATGGACTTGTATATCCAACTTGGAAGCCATGCACTCTCCAGCCAAGACCGGAATAGCTGGTCAAGAGGAGAAGGTCAACACTTGCACCACGCACCAGCACTGCCTTCACATAAAAACACAAACCACACACCGACCTTCGCGGAGGCTCTCAATACAAATCTACCCAAACATCAGAGACCTCCAAGGCAGAAATCCACTCAGCCACCACAACACAACACTAATCACGAGACCGATAACTCTCCTAAACAGCGTGCGAATCAACCAAAGCCCCTAAGGCAAAACAGCATGCCCAACACACTAGTCATAGGTGACTCGATAGTGAGGCACACTGATGTCCCACTCACAAGGTTGAATAAGGAGAAAGTAACTGTCAGCTGCCTGTCAGGCACCAGGATCCGCCACATAATGCACACACTCAGGTCCCTCAACAACAGGTACACATATGACTCTGTCATTGTACATGTGGGTGTGAATGACCTGAGACATACCTCCCTGGACATCATGAAGAGAGACATGGAGGAGCTCTCGGATTATGTAGCCCAGGCGGGTATGACCCTAGCCTGAACAGCATCCTACCATCACCCAGAATGATACCACAGTACAAGCAGAAAATGATTGAGTTCAACAACTGGCTAAGTTTCTAGTGTCATTCTAAGGGGATCCAGTATCTGTCTGCCTGGGATAACATGATTGACAGACCTCGATGCTTTGCCAGAGATGGCCTGCATTCGTCACCCCTTGGCTTCCGGATACTGGCTAAGGCTCTTGCCACCACTATAGTGCCTTTTTTAGGTGGTGTTCCAATGACCAAATTATAACTGTAACAGCTACAAACAAATGCAATCTGAGAGTCATGCTGCTCAACACTAGAAGTCTAAATCTCGAAATGCACTCGCTCAAAGCACTCCTTTAAATGGAGAACATTGACATTTGTGCTGCAACAGAGACCTGGTTCAAGGCAGCAGAAAGGACTCCTGCACTACCAGGCTACAACTCATTCCACACCTTTTGGCCCTTGAACTTGGACCAAAGATCCAAAGACAGTGGTGTTTCCATATTCATAAAGGATGCGCGCACCTGCAGACTGGTACCCAATATAATGCATCCGAGATACTTCAGGTGCAGCTAACACTAGGTAAGACACCGATTCAGGTCATAGCCTGCTATAGGTCCCCAACCATGTCCCAAGACTTGCACTCCACATTCCTAAGCATCCTGGAGAATATTAGCGTCCAGCCTAACACACTCATACTGGGAGACTTCAACTGCTCATGTACCAATACACTTGCCCAACATTTCCTGGAATTCATTAATTCCAATGCCCTGGACCAGCTCATTCTTTCCCCCACTAGAGGTAGCAACATCCTTGACCTGGTCATTACTAACGTGAGTGACTGTTGCTCTACACCAGTAGTCAACCCCTCCCTGATTAGATCCGACCACACACTAATCACCTTGGAAATCCACATCCCTCACCCCCCACCCCCGCAAAGGTAGCCACCATGAAAAACTTCTCCAAAGCTAACTTTGGGCTCCTAAAAACAGAGGTGGCTAACTTCACGGCACCCATGCAAATCGAGAATAGTTGCATGGCCGCTAAATTATACACCGATGCACTGTACGAACACATACACAAATGCATGGATCTCGCCATACCCAATAGAACCAAGACACTCTCCTCCAAAAAAGGAAGCCAATCTGGTGGTCCCCTACCATAAACTCTACAACAGAAGGAGGAAACTGATGCAGATTAAGGTGATGTTGCAAGACTGGAAAAACTCCCTGATCAGCCTCAACAAAAAGTTGAGATCCCTCATCAAATCCTCTAAAGCTAGCTATGAAAACAGAATTGCAAAAGATAGTAAAGACAACCACAAGGCCTTCTATAGTTCTGTAAAGAGCCTCAATGACAATACCAAGATTTTCTATGAGCTACTGCACAATGGTATACCGAGCTAGCATATATTGCCAATATACTGGCTGACAGATTCAGTGCCAACTTTATCCCCCCCCCCCCCAAGAACCAATCACAATACCAGTAGATTGCCAGGCACCCAGTATTACTGCTGCACAGGTTAAAACTGCACTGTCCAAGGCCAAGAATACAGCTTCTGTGGGACCTGACAGTATCCCTGGCTTTGTTCTGCATGAACTACAGAGTGAACTGGTACCTCAGCTGTGTGCCCTGTTGAGTCACAGCCTCACCTCAGGCTTTGTCCCTACCGAATGGCACACTGCTGCAGTCATTCCTCTCCACAAAGGAGGAGTGACTACAGACCCTGGGAACTATTGCTCCATTAGCCTGACAAGTCTGATATGCAAAGCTATATAATGCATCATCATGGACCTAATAAACAAGGATATAGGGAATTTCCAGTCTCTGGATCCCACACAGTTGGGTTTTGTGAAGGGTAGATCATCCCTGCTCAACTTGGTGGACTTCTTCGAGTCAGTCACCAGAGCTGTGGATGAAGGCAGCCTACCTTGATCTGGCCAAGGCCTTTGATACCATTCCCCACTCAGGAATCATAGAAAAACTCAATAAGCTAGGCATCAACCCCTATATCACTAGGTGGGTTGCAAACTGGCTCACAGATAGAACCCAGATTGTGAAAGTAGCTGATTCCAAGTCAGACTACCGACCAGTCAAGAGTGGAGTGGGATCGGTCCTGAGTACTCTCTTGTTTGGTATCTACTACTCAGAAGTCCGGGCCAACACAAAGGGACTCTGGCTGACAAAGTTTGCAGACGATTACAATTTGGGAGCCATTATTAACTCCCCAAGTGATGTTGACATTCTACAGAAAGGCCTCTCTCAGACCAACGATTGGTGTCAGAACCATGGCCTTAAGCTGAATGCCAAAAAATGTGTCATCATCCCATTTGGGAAAAACCCAGTTCCCATGAATTACCACATCAATGGTAGTCCACTGAACACAGAGGAGGCGTTATAATAGATCTGGGAACACAGGTTGACAGCAACCTCTCTTTTGACCACCACAGTGGTCAGAAAGTCCTTCTATCTGGCACATCTCATTAGTAAGGGTTTTGCATCCAGGAAGAAAGAGGTCATTGTCTCCCTCTACTCTTCCCTCATTAGGCCAGTTATTGAGTACTATGCCCCATTTGACATGTACCTCACTAGACACCTGCAAAAACTGGAGAGGCCGCAAACGTACCTCACAAAGAGGATCCTAAGCCTTAAACACTTCTTGTATGGACAGACTCAAACTCCAACTTTTCTCTGTCTCATATCGCCTACATAGAGGCGATCTCTGCTTGACATACAAAGCTATGTCTGACCCAGCTCTGGTAGAAATGCTACATCTAAAGAAATCCCAATCCCTCCGCACCACACGTTCCAGAGACCTCAACCTCATTACCACAGTCAACAGAATGTGCTGGAGAGGGACAAGTTCATAATCCAGAGACTGCCCATGCTATGGAATAGACTTCCCATGCATGTCAAACAGAGCACCTCACTGGCCCTCTTCAAGAGAAATCTTGATGAGTGGATGGGAAATAGAAAATTCACCCCGGGGATCACTTCAGTGGCTGTACTCGACAGAGGCATTGGGAACTTAAGGTCGGGTGGCACGATGCCAGGGTAATCCTATGGGTTAGGCTTGTAAAGGCTCCAGGGCCATTAGTCTAGTACACACCTATGAACCTGTAAGAGAAGAGTTTTCAGACTAACTTGCAAGTTATGAATACTTAGTTGTCGATGCCAAGGTAATCCTGTGGGTTAGGCTTGTAAAGGCTCTAGGGCCATTAGTCTAGTACACACCTATGAACCTGTAAGAGAAGATTTTTCAGACTAACTTGCAGGTTATGAATACTTAGTTGTCACCTAGTGGTCAGAATTACAACTGCAAGTTTATTCAAGAAATTATTTTTGCAGTTGCTTTATTAGTTGTAATCATTATAGTATGTTTTTGCAGATTCTGTACATTTATAAGGTAATTATGGAAACAGGCATTTGTAAAAATAAATATTGCATAATTATAGTTTGGTTAAAATATAGTCTGCATGAATAAAGTATTATGTTTGCATAAGCTTAGAAATGCATCCATTTTAAAGCAAGCCTGTATCTTCATTTTATATTTCACATTTAACATCCAGCTTCAGTAAATGCAGTTTGAGTGGAAGGCTAGTAACCTTCAGGCCAAAACACTGATGAGGATGAGATGTGCAGAACTCTCCTTTTCTCAAGAAAAATTTTGTTTTGTATCAGAAACACCTTACAGAGGTATATACATTCAGACATTCACAGGCTAGGATTCTGAAATAATACATTTTTATTTAGATGATTCAAGGCTTGGGAGGCAAAGTTGAACAGGCATGTGAAACTGACAGAGGAATTTTACAGAGATGTGTAATATAACACGATTACTTTCAGGATAGTAGGTGAGTTGCATAAGTCTTCGGTGACAGCAGTTTGCAGTTTTTACTACTTCAGTTACAGAAGTTTCAGTTTTATTCAGTTTTGTCTTGATTCAAAATTTGTTTGGGTCTTGTTTGAGTACAGTTCAAACAGCTTCAGTTGTATGATTTTATCTATAGTGCAGTAATTTGCCCCATTGTAATAACAGGTTCAAATGACAAATTCAACACTGCAACAGGAACAGGCAAGCAAAAACTGAGAGTAATGCTACTCCATGCTGGAAGTCTAAATCTCAAAATGCACTCATTCGAGGCACTCCTTAAAATGGAGAACATTGATATCTTTTCAGTGACTGAGACCTAGTTCAAGGCTCTAGAGCGCACCCCTGCATTACCAGGCTATAACTCATACCACACTTTTTGGCCATCTAACCTGGACCAGAACACCAAAGGCAGAGGTGTGTCCATATTCATTTAGGATATCCACACCTCCAGGCTAGTTGCGCAGCATAATGCATCCGAGGTTATCCAAGTCCAAGTAACTCTGTGCAAAACTGCAATCCAAATTGTAGCTTGCTACAGATCCCCCACCATGCCCCAGGATTCCCACTCCACTTTTCTTGATATACTGAAAAATATTAGGGTTCAACCAAACACCCTAATAATGGGCGATTTCAACTACCCCACCATTAACTGGGAAAACTACTCATGTACCAACTCCTTCACTCAATGCTTTCTGGAATTCATAAATTCCAATACCCTTGATCAACTTATCCACACCCCCACCAGGGGCAACAATATCCTTGACCTAATCATTACCAACATGAGTGACCGGTGTTCCACACCTGAAGTCAACTCCTCGTTGGTCAGATCCGACCATAAGCTAATCACCCTAGATATCCGCATCCCACCCCCACCCACCATTAAGGAAACCACAGTAAAAAATTTCTCCAAAGCCAACTTCATGCTTCTTAAGACAGAAGTGGCGAACTTCATGAAACCCATGCAGATGGACAATACAGTTAAAACTGCTGAATCCTACACAAATGCACTCTGTAAGCACTTACACAAGTGCATGGGTCGTGCTATCCTCCAAAAAAAGGAAGCCAATCTGGCGGTTCCCTGCCATAAACAAACTCTACAACAGACGGAAGAAACTGTTGCCAAAGAGAGTAAAATACCATGAGTGGAGGAGCTCCCTGGTCAGCCTCAGTAAGAAGCTAAGATCCCTTATAAGATCCTCCAAAGCTAGCTATGAAAACAAAATCACCACTGATTCTAAGGGCAACCACAAAGCATTCTATAGCTATGTCAAGAATCTCAATGGCAACGCCCAGATCTGCTGTGAGTTACAGCACAATGGCATGAAAATTACAGAACCAACTGATATTGGCAACATCCTGGCAGATAGGTTCAGTGCTAACTTTACCCCCCTCTCACCCCCTAAAGGGCACATATATATACAGGAAGAATGCAGAGTCCCTGTAATCACATCTATGCAGGTAAAAGCTGCACTCTCTCAAGCCAAAAACACAGCATCCATGGGACCGGACAACATCCCAGGCTGCATTTTACACAAACTTCAGAATGAACTGGCTCCCCACGTAAGCACCATGTTCAGTCATAGTCTCACATCAGGCTTTGTGCCCACTGAATGGTGCACAGCAACAGTTATCCCACTCCACAAAGGAGGAGCCACCACTGATCCTGGGAACTATGGCCCTATTAGCCTGACGAGCCTGGTCTGCAAGGCCATGGAACGTATCACCATGGAACTCATAAACAAAGACATTGGTAATCTCCAAATTCTGGACCCCACCCAGTTCGGCTTTGTGAAAGGCAGATCATACCTTCTGAAGTTGATCGACTTCTTTGAGGCAGTCACCAGCACCGTAGACGAGGGTAAGGGGGTTCACACAGCCTATCTTGACCTCGCCAAGGCTTTCGACACCATCCCCCATTCTGGAATTATAGCTAAACTCACTAAACGAGGTATAAATCCCTATGTCACAAGATGGGTTGTCAGTTGGTTCACTGACAGAACCCACACTGTAAAAGTTGCAGACTCCAAATCTGATTTCAAACCAGTGACAAGTGGAGTACCACAGGGTTCAGTCCTGGGAACTCTCCTGTTTGGTATCTATTCTCTGAAGTACAGGCTAACACAGAAGGCCTCTGGCTAACAAAGTTCGCAGATGACTGCAAGCTAGGAGCCATAGTCGAGTCCCCAAATGATGTGGACATCCTACAGAAGGGCCTCACTGAGACAGATGCCTGGTGTCAGAGGCATGGCCTCAAGCTCAATGCCAAAAAGTGCATTGTCATCCCCTTTGGTAAAAACTCTGTACCTATGAACTACCACATAAACGGCAGTCTACCTAACACAGAATGTGTGATAAGAGACCTTGGGACCCAGGTGGACAGTAGTCTCTCCTTTGATAATCACATTGCCACAGTAGTCAGGAAATCCTTCTATGTGGCACACCTCATCACAAAAGGGTTCTCATCCAGGAAAAAAGATGTAATTGTTCCCGTCTACTCTGCATTTATTTAGACCCATTATAGAGTACAACGCCCCTTTTGGAATGTACCTCACAAGACATCTGCAACAGCTGGAAAGGCCACAGAAGTACGTCACAGAGGATTACTGGCCTCAGACAGATGTCCTACACTGACCGTCTCAAAAAACTGCAGCTTTAATCTGTAGCACATCACCTACTCTGGGGAGATCTCTGCCTAACATATAAAGCTATGTTAAACCCAGAGCTGTTGGACATGCTACACCTAAAGAAATCCCCATCCCTCCGAGCTACATGCTCTAGGGACCTAAACCTTGTCACCACAATAAATGGGACATGCTGGAGGGATAGATTCCTGTCCCAGAGTTTTCCTATACTCTGGAACAAGCTACCTATTTATGTCAAGCAAAGTTCCTCATTAGCACTCTTCAAGAAAAATCTTGATGACTTGATGGGAAATAGGAAATCCACCCCGAGGATCACTTCTGTGGCTCTGCTCGATAGGGGCACAGGAAATTAACTTTCTTGGGTGCGTAAGCCAGGGAACCTTGTTGACTAGGCTTACTTAGGCCCTTGGGCCGATAGCCTAGTACCTACCTATGAACTTCTTTAACATTCTTGTATTTTTGCTAACTACATAATAAACTGCATTAATCCAACTAGAAGATGTTCATCATGATTTTTATTCTGAAAAGTACTCTAAAGAGTAGAGTAGTGAGATTTGGCACTTTTTCAGTCGTTTCTGGAAAGGTGTTATCGTAGAGAATTCAGCCAGTGTTCAGCTCTTAATATGAAAAGTCAGCAAGGAAATTAGAATTCAGTTGTGAAACCACTGCTATTTTGTATTCCTAGAGTTAATCCCTACTGTAGCTCCATAGACGTCCTTGTGATTACTTTTGTAAATGAAAATGAAATTCACTCTTTCAAGCCTGTAGTTAATTGTGAAAGATTTTTTTATCTTTCCCTGCAACTCAAATACTTCACTGAATAAATCTGACGTGCGAAACACATTTCCATTCTTTCCAACCTGTTCATAGCTTTCTCATTATAAGTGCAAACAGCCAGTCCATATTCTAGGATGGCTGTTATAGTGGATTTGTAGATCGAGCTTCCCTACTGCTGATGGTCCTTAGCATTCTTTTTTATTTCATAGTAACACTTCTTAGTCACACCATTCATGGTGTGAATCAAAAGAAAACATCTTGTCTGTCAGCACTCCCAGATCTCTCTCCATTTTTTTTCATTAAATTCTGTATTATTAAATTTAGCCCAATGTACAAGTTGGTTCAGCATATCCTGTAGTGTAAATTTATCATTTGTGAGCTCCTATTTTCAAATTATCACAAACTCACTGGTGCCGATGTCTTTTATCAGTGGAAATCCAGTAATAAAAATAAACAGAGTGGGACAAAGCACAGACCCTTGGAGAACTTCTGACTTATTTTTGTAATTATCCGAATAACTATTGTGTATTCTAATTTTGCAACTACTGTTCTCAAGCCAGTTAGCTGTCCACTTCCCTAGAAGTCCATTCACCTTGTATATGAGCAAAAGGCTCATAATTTCACTATTAGGGATGGTGTCAAATACCTTTGTTAAGTCAAGGTAAACACTGTCTGCTGCCAAGTACTGATCCTTAACTTCCTAAACATATTCATAAAAATTCAGTAAGTTTGTAAGACATGATCTGTTTCCTGTAAAGCTGTGTTGAGAAGTGTCTTTGCATGTGGTTACTTTCTTAACAGCTCTGTTATTCTTTCAAAGCACTTACCCAAAAATGCAGGTAAGTCTTATAGGTGTGTGGTTGTCTGGGGAATTAACATCTGCCCACTTTGGAATAGACAACAATTGCCGCCCTCCATAGTCCAGGACACAACAGTCTAGGGCTTCCTGAAATAGAAATTGTAGGCATCCAGTTATATTATCAAAAATATTTACAAAAGTGTCCATTAATCCATCTGGTCTTGCTGGCATAGTTTTTATTACCCCCGATTCTTTTTAAGATTGATAAGGTAATTATAGGACGTGTATCATCACCTTCATATTCAGCTGCATCATTGCAGGAACTGGCTAATGGTTGATTTCCATTTGTAACGTTCATATAAATAGTGAGCACATGCAGGCAGAAGTGCCATTTTGAGAGAACAGCTAGAGTGTTAACATGTATGAGTGTGGTAGCCAGTCTGTTTATAAGTTTATTTAAGTTTGTTACAAAGCCTCATTCCTGATGTGTTTGTCTGTAAAAAAGCTGCTTGAACTGAACCCACAACCACTTGTCTGTTTTATCCTGACCAGATGAGTGACATGGTGTCAAAACTTCTTCAAACGATGAGGTGCAGAGTTGAAGTCAGATTAAGCTGTTTCAGTGAAACGGAGGTCAGACAAACAAAAAATGGCCAGAAACTAACTTAAGGTAACAAAAAACTGCACAAATGAATTATTTGGTAAAGAAAATGAAACTGAGCATTTGTAAGGCTCAAAACACATTGCTAATTAAACGAGTAGTACAAAGCATATTGATCAAACAAAAGGCACAAAACGCATTATTAATTAAGTGAAATGTTTGAAACTATGATATTTGAAAAAAAACAACAGAACTATTCATATGAGGCTCTGAATTATCTTTTATTTGCATAACAAGCATATTTGAAATAAAACTGGCACAAGAAAAGTATAATGAGCATGATAAGAGATTAAAAGGGCATAACGATTACAATAAAAGGGCTTAAAAAGCAAGATGACCATCTTTTTTAGTAAAAGACCATGTTTGAGCACAAGCTACTGTTTTGGATTGACCGAAGCCATTCAAAACATCATTAGAGTTTTTTCTTCGTATCTCAGAATGTGCAAAGTATTTGCAGAGTGAGTGCTTTATATTATTTCAAAGAGTTTACTGTGTGCAAAGCACAGTTATATTGCAAAGTGCAGTCAAAGTGCGGCCATTTCAAAAAGTTTCTTGTGCTGTGTGCATTTATTCACAGAGTGCCACCATTTCAAAGTGTTTCTTACACTGTACAGAGTTATTTCACAAAGTGCAGCCATTTGAAAGGTTCCTGTGCTGTGTACAGTTTATTTGCAAAGTGCATTAATCTCGAAGTGTTTCTTACTCTGAGCTTTTTCCACTGTGTACAGTTTATTTACACAATGCAGCTATTTCAAGGTATTTCTTACACTGATAGAGTGGTTTCTCAAAATTGAGTGATTTTAAAGTGTTCTTTAACTACAGAGATTTATTTGGCAAAGTGCAGTTATTTCAAAGAGTTGTGCTATTGGGCATAATTACAAGTACTGGCATAGACGTTTGCATGCGTATGTTTGTACATAATTTCAAGCACCTTCATTACTGTGTGTTGATATGGCAGAGGCATTTCCGGACCTAGTCCACTTGTGTTTGATCACAATGTAGCAGAGAATTTGAGAGTATTTGTGCAGGAATACGATATTTTCATACAAGCAGCTTTTTCTGACAAAGATGCATGTACAAGGGCATTTGTTTTGCTTAACTTAGCTGGGTCAGAAGCCATTGAAAGAGAGCATTCATTTGTGTATGCAGGATAGGGGGAACCACCATACTGTGGGCACCAGCTGAATCAAGGGAAGACCCTGAGTGCTTGAAACGTAAATTTAGTAAAATGTGCAACCCCCAGACAAATGTTACGTTAGAGAGGCACTTATTTTATACAAGAGACCAAAAGCCAGGTGAAACGTTTGCAGCTTATCTTGAGAAACAAGGCTAAAATGTGCAGATGTGGTGACTTAAAAGATGAGTTAATAAAGGACAGGCTTTTGTGGGGTGTTAATAGTGCTGCAGTAAGCAAGATTTTGTTTTGTTACAGTGATTTAACATTAAGCAAAGCCATAGAGATTTGTCAAATCCATGAGCTCACAGAAGGGCACACAAGTTTGCTTGCAAGTGATGAAAGCATGGTTTCAACAGCCTGTAGAGCAAATTTAGATAGACCTGAGACGTACCTCCTTGGACTACATGAAAAGAGACATTGAGGAGCTCTCTGATTATGTAGCCCAGGCAGGTATGACCCTGACCTTGAGCAGTATCCTACCTTCACCAAGAATGATACCACAATACAGAGATAAGATGATCAGCTTTAACAATTGGCTTAAACACTGGTGTCATTCAAAGGGGATCCAATATCTGTCTGCCTAGGATGACATGCTGGACAAGCCAGGCTGCTTCGCAAGGGACGGCTTGCACCTGTCACCCCTGGTATTCCGGATATTGGCAAAGGCTCTTGCCACCCCCATAGTGCCTTTTTTAGGCAAGGCTCAAATTCTAAACCTACCACCCTAGAACACAAAAAAGGAAAAAAACTAAGGGTAATGCTGCTCAATGCCAGAAGTCTAAATCTCAAAATGCACGCACTCGAGGCCCTTCTCCGTATGGAGAACATCGATGTCTGTGCTGTGACAGAAACCTGGTTCAAGGCTCCTGAGAGCACCCCAGCGCTATCAGGTTTTACCTCATATCATGCGTTCCGGCCCCAAAATCCGGACAATACCAAGAAAGGAGGGGTATCCATATTCATCAAGGACACCCACACCTCAAGACTGGTGGCAACGCACGATGCATCGGAGACCATCCAGGTGCAATTAACCATAGGCAAGACTGCTCTGCAAATTGTAGCATGTTACAGGCCACCCTCACAAACTCAGGAACCTCACATGGCCTTCCTGAAAACACTAGAGGGATAAATGTATCACCAAACACCATCATACTAGGTGACTTCAATTACCCTAATATAGACTGGGAACACTACTCAAGCCCAAACACCCTAGCCCAAAAGTTCCTGGAATTCATAAACTCAAATGCCATGGAACAACTAGTCACCATCCCCACAAGAGGAGATAACATACTTGATCTCATCATCACAAACATGGGAGCACAATGTTCAACACCGAAGTATACCCCTCACTGGTGAGATCAGATCACAAACTAATCTCGCTGGAGGTCCTCATCCCACCCCACCTGAAATAAAAAAGACCACAGTAAAGAACTTCTCAAAAGCCGACTTCACACTTCTAAAGAATAGTGTGGTCTCCTTTAAGGCCCCCGAGCCGGTGGAAAACAGTACTCAAGCCGCTGAATCACTTACAAATGCCTTCTACCAGCACCTGCAGGACTGCATGGATAAGGCAATCCCAAGCAAAACAAAGACTCTTTGTACCAAAGGCAAGCGTCCAGTCTGGTGGACCCCAGCCATAAACAAACTCTACAACAAAAGGAGAAAGCTACTACAAGATAGAGCAAAATCCTTAAAAGGTAAGACACCCTTGATCACTATAAGTAAAAAACTAAGAGCTCTCATAAAATCATCCAAAGCAAATTGAGAGAAAAATAGCTAAAGACTCAAAAGACAATCATAAGGCCTTCTTTAGCTATGTTAGAAACCTAGGAGGAAACTCCCAGATATGCTCAGAACTAGTTCAAAATGATGTGAAGATTACTGATCCTACAGACATTGCCAACATACTGGCTGACAGGTTCAGTGCAAACTTCTCCCCAAAGGAGAGATATCTATACCAAACGATTGCAGCCCCCAAACATCTCCAGCCCAAGTGAGAACTGCTCTCCAAAGCAAAAACACAGCATCCATGGGACCTGATGGTGTCCCCGGCTGTGTGCTCCACGAACTCAATGAGGAATTAAACCCACAGCTAGGACAGCTATTTAAACAAAGTCTTACCTCTGGATACATACCCAGGGAGTGGCGCACTGCAACTGTGGTCCCACTTCACAAAGGCGGTGCCTCCACCGACCCTGGAAATTACCGGCCCATTAGCTTGACAAGCCTTATCTGCAAAGCCATGGAGAGGATCATAATGGACCTCATAAATAAAGACATAGGGAATTTGCAGACTTTGGATCCAACCCAGTTTGGCTTTGTCAAAGGCAGATCATGCCTTTTAAACTTGGTTGACATTTTCGAAACAGTCACCAAAGCCATTGATGAGGGAAAGGCAGTCCATACAGCCTACCTCGATCTGGCTAAGGCCTTCGATACAATACCCCACTCGGGTATCATTGAAAAACTCATCAGCTTAAATGTTAACCCATACATCACAAGATGGGTTGCAAACTGGCTGAGTGACAGAACCCACAGGGTCAGAGTTGCTGGCGCCATGTCAGACTCAAAGCCTGTCACAAGTGGTGTCCCACATGGCTCAGTCCTGGGCCCACTCTTGTTTGGCATCTACTTTTCCAGAGTACAAGCAAACACAGGAGGGTTATGGCTGACAAAGTTTGCAGATGACTGCAAACTGGGCCATAGTAGAAAACACTTCTGACACAGATATCCTTCAGAAGGGTCTCACAGAAACGGATAACTGGTGCCAGAGCCACGGCCTAAAGTTAAATGCCAAAAAATGCATAGTCATACCCTTCGGGAAAAACAAGGTTACCCCTAGCTACCAAATAGGTGGCAATCCACTGAACACAGAAGAAGTTATCAGGGACCTGGGGACCCAGGTTGATAGTAGTCTGTCATTCGACACCCATGTAGCTAAGGTAGTTAGGAGGACCTTCTACATTGCCCACCTTATCATAAAGGGATTCTCATCTAGATCAAGGGAGGTCATAGTCTCCCTTTACTCATCACTCATCAGACCAATGATTGAGTACAATGCCCCATTCGGAATGTATCTGACCCGACACTTGCAGCAGCTGGAGAGGCCACAAAAGTTCCTCACCAAAAGGATAAAGGGTCTCAAAAATCTGTCCTATGCTGCCCGACTGAAAGAACTCCAGCTCTATTCAGTCGCCTACCGCTTGCTCAGAGGTGACCTTTGCCTAACATACAAGGCCATGTTAAACCCAGATTTGATGAATATGCTTCACCTCAAAAAATCTAGATCCATCAGAGCCACAAGGGCGGGAGACTTAAACCTCGACATGGCTATTAATAGGACGTGCTGGAGGGATAGATTCATCACCCAAAGACTCCCCATGCTGTGGAACAAAATCCCGGTACATGTGAGGCAGAGCACCTCGCTGGCCTTGTTCAAGAGAAATCTTGACCAATG
Organism: Protopterus annectens; assembly: GCF_019279795.1. NCBI lineage: Eukaryota > Metazoa > Chordata > Ceratodontiformes > Protopteridae > Protopterus > Protopterus annectens. Next base: position 1,118,497,163 of record NC_056730.1, read on the forward strand.
GATGGGAGATCGCAGATATACCCCAGGGATTACCTCAGTGTCACTGCTCGACAGAGGCACAGCAAAATAATGGGTATAGTTCCCCATACTAAAGGGGTGGCGTAAGCCACAAAACGATGGGCTAGGCTTGTAAATGCCCTCGGGCAGATAGCCTAGTATGAACCTATGAACCTATGCAGCACGTGGCAAGCAGAAATGGGCCTAAACATATGGCAGCTGAAACCCTGTAGCTTTTTAGCAAGTTCCAAGACTAGCTTAGTAAAAAGGGTATGCTCAGTACAGCATAAGGGTAAGTCAGTAAAACCCAAGTCAAGTCTTACTGTCAGCTGTCGTAACTGTGGTGCCAATCATGAGTGTAAGAGAGAAAAGTGCGTATCATTTGGTCAGCAATGCCACAGGTGTAAAAAATGGAATCATTTTCAAAGTTTTTGTAAAGTAAGCAAGCCTCATTCAGTTATTAAGAAAGGTCACTCAAAAAGGCAAGTTGATCATGTAGAAAGCTACAATCATACTTTCTATGTAGATGGTGTATCAATGGTTGATGAAAAGGTTAATGTAGTAGATTTGCTGGCAAAGAACGAAGTGTTCTGTACTGTCCTGATCAATGGCAAACCCACAGAGCTCAAAGTAGACACTGGTTTAAAGTGTAATGTAATGTCAGCAGAAAGATTTGCTAAAGTGAGGGCTGGTGAGCAACTTAATTTGCTCAATTGTGCGAAGCATGTTGCTTAAGGAGGTTAAGAGATTCATACCGAAGGCTCAGTAGTGCTTTCATGCTTTTTGGCTGGGAAGAGTTATAGCTTGCAATTTTATGCAGTCAGAAGACCTGTGCAGTCATTATTAGGTCTCCAAGGCAGTTTGAAAATTAAACTGCTTTTTTTTTTTTTTTTTTTTACCAAACAAGCCCATCATGTAAGCACATATCCCAGTTCCTGCTTCAGTGACGCTAGTTTCTGAGTATGCTGCTGTGTTCAACAAGCTAGGCAAACTTCCACTCGTGTATTCCATGAAAGCAGACCCAGAGGTCAGTCCAGTGCTCAGACCATCAAGGAGAGTTCCAGTAGCTGGGCAGGGCAAGGTCAAAGTCCAGTTAGACAAAATGGTACAGCAAGGTGTGATTTGTCCAGTCACAGAACCAGCTGAGTGGGTGTCTTCCATGGTAGCTCCTCGTAAGAAAAATTCAGATGAAGTCAGAGTATGCATTGACCCAAGAGACTTGAACAAGGCATTAAAAAGACCTCATCATCCTATGCGTACAGTCGAGATTGCTACCCTCATGCCAAATGCCACTGTTTTTTCTGACTTGGATGCAGAGTGTTCATCTTGGCAAGTAATGCTTTCTCACAAACCTTCACAACTGACTACATTCAGTACCCCATTTGGTAGCTACAGATTCCTAGGATGCCTTTTGGAATACATTCTGCCAGTGAAGTCTTTCAGCGTGCAATGGAGCAAATTTTTTTCCGGCTACCAGTGTGCAATAATTGATGATTTACTGGTTGGAGGTAATGGTGAAGCAAAGCATGGCAGAAACCTGAGGAAAGTTCTGGACAGAGCATGTGAAGTGAACTTAAACCTCAGTCCTCTGAAATGTAAGTTTAGACTACCAGACGTTACTTACGTAGGTCATTTATTTACCAGTAAAGGCCTATGTCCAGACCCGTATAAACCAGCAGCCATTCTTGTAATGCCAGCTGCAGACAATGTCCAAGCTCTACAGCGTTTTCTTGGTATTATTAACTGCTTGGGCAAATTTATCCCTGACTTTAGTGAGTTATTAGCACCGTTAAGAGAGCTGACATGCAAAATTGTTGCCTGGTTATGGTTAGAACATCACCAGAGAGCATCTGATAACCTCAAACAGCAAATTGCCAACCCACCTGCATTAAGGTACTGTGATGTCTGTTCTTTCCTGTGATGCTTCAAAGTTCGGTCTTGGTGCAGTTATTCTTCAAGAGGGCAGACCTGTTGCCTATGCATCTAGAACTCTTACCCAAACAGATGCAGTATGCTGAAATTGAGAAGGAACTTTTGGCAATTGTGTTTGCATGTTTGAAGTTCCATGATTATATATATGGCCGAGCTATTCAGATCAAAACTGACCATCAACCCCTAGTCACTATTTTAAAAAAGCCTATGCATTCAGCTCCAGCAAGACTACAAAGAATGATGCTCAAATTACAATTTAAAATTTAGTATAATTTCAAAATGATCTGTACAAAAGGCAAACTTCTTTATCTGGCTGATACCTTATCCAGATTGCCCAAAATACCACGGAACAGCTTGATGCAGAGAATTTTGACTTTGATGTCATGGAAGTGCATAATTTTTCTACCATGAGACATGATGAGCGGAGAGATCATACAAAGACTGATCCAATTTTGCAAAAGCTGAACCACTTCATCAGTGTAGGATGGCTCTCAAAGCAATCCTGTGTACTACCTGAAGTGCAACCTTATTTTCCATACAGAGATGAGATGCTGATGGAAGATGGTATCATTTTCAAAGGTCCATAAATTTATTGTTCCTACTTCCTTACAATGCGAGTACATTCAAATTTGCATCGTGGCCACCTAGGTTCCGATTCTACCAAAAGAAGGGAGCAAGAACTAGTATTTTGGCCTTCTCTATCAAAAGACATTGATAGAGTGCTTTCTTCTTGTTCAGTGTGCAACAGTACTAAGCCGCAGTTGCAAAAAGATCCACTTGAGCTAAGCCAAATTCCTTATTTACCTTGATCAACAGTAGCCACTGACGCATTTGAGTGGAACAGTCAGCATTACTAGTGTTGGCGGACTCTTATTCAAACTGGTTTGAGATCAATGTGCTACCTAACCTAATATCCAGTGGTGTTATTACTAAGAGGAAGCATCATTTCACAGTCCTTAGTAGTCCATACAAAGTTATTTCTGATGACTGTTCTCATTTTAACAGTCAGTTGTTTCAGAAATTTGCAAATGAGTGGGACTTTATCCATGTTACCAGCGGTCCTGAATGCCCACATGCTGAACGTGCAGTACAGAGTGCAAAGCAATTACTAGAGAGGTCAAAGCATGACGATACCAATAGCTTCTTGAATTTACTTAATCTCAGAAATGTACCCCGTGACAACTTACTTGGCTCAGCTGCTCAGCAACGTCTATCTAGGCAAACCAGAACAACCTTGCCTATCCTTTCTGCTATGATAGTTGCTAGATCCAGCAGGCTTAAAATAAACATAAGCGCTGTTCCTAAACAACTGTTTTCTAATGTGAGGTAATGTTCTATCTCTGAAGCATTCCTTAGCTAAAATCAAATAGCCGCTAGTGGCTCCACGTGGTTAACATTCACTGGGCGAAATATGATGGTCGCTAGATCCAGCAGGCATAAAATAAAACATAAACACCGTTCCTGAACAGCTGTTTGCTAATATGAGGTAACGTTCTATCTCTGAAGCATTCCTAGATAAAAATCAATAGCCGCTAGTACCCCATGTGGTTAACGCAGTAGTGAAAGACGCTAATGTTTTGAGTATAGCTAACATACGCAGTAAACAGCACCAAACTTTACAGGATATTTTGCAGGAAAAACAGTCTTTTTGCAGCAGTTTGGTGTGAACTACTGTACAAGAAACATTCCTTTTTACTCAGGAGTTTGAATAAAGACAAGTCAGTAAAACAACTCTTTTCTACTCACAGCAGTAAGGTCACTAGAACCAGGGGCGCACAGCAGCCAAGGGAAGATGCAGATACTAAGGGATGGCGCCACGAGGAGCAACAGTATTTAAAGGGTTAAAAGGGATGTGAGGTCAGGAAGGGAGGGGAGTAGGAGTAGATGCAGGTATAAGGGGAGGCGATTACTTATAGATGCAGGTATAGTAGGTGGGGCTAACTGTTACAGTGTACGATAGACTAGGTATCAGGAAAGAAAGTAGGCTGGAAGAAGGAGTGAGGAGATAGTGTGAAGAGATAAATTACTAAGCAAGACAGAAGATATATGGCAGGTAGAAGATGTAGGTAGTAAAGGGAGAAGGATTACTAAGCAAGACAGAAGATATAGGGTAGGTAGAAGATGTAGGTAGTAAGGGGCGAAGGATAAGTCCAAGTCAAGAAATATAGAATCAATTGACAGAGACAAGAGTAGGGCTAGGCTTAGAGAAAAACAATCAGTGAAATGCTTGTTCTTGAGGGAGAGTTAGTTTACTGGTCGTGATAGAGTCCAGGGATGCAGTAGTGGTGGCAGTAAGAGACAAACTGTTTGCTTTGGAGACAATAGTGGAAATGTGAGGGGTTGAATCTGAGGCAGAGGGATATTCCTATGGAAGGTGGACTAGGTGTGGGTACCACCGAGTGGTTGGAAATGATATACTTGCAAAGACTATAAGTTTATAAAAAATGTGTATTGGAAGAATAGCTTAACTTAGATAATGAAGACACAAATTTACAGGCATAAAGATATTGAAAAATTGCACAGAGAGAGAGAGGCGACAGAGGGTAGAGAGGGGATATGGCTGCTAGCTATACTAGTTTGGAAGCTTACCTTAGACTCCTAGAAAGTAGTAGTTACAATAAACGCATAGTAGTCAGATTTTTTAGGAAAAAAATGACATACTTTCTGTCTTCCTTTCTTGGAAGGGTACAGAGATATGTGGTTGTTAGATGAGACAGTAGGAGATTATTGCAGGGCTATTTTACGTCAGGCAGTGAGATTTGACTCCTATTTCAGGATAGGCAAAGTTGAGGAGTTTGGAACTTTGGGAGAGAGAGAGAGAAGGAGAGCAGTAAGGTCACTAGAACCAGGGGCGCACAGCAGCCAAGGGACCACAAGTAGACATGTTTGCCTCCCCTCTAAACAGACAACTTCCATAGTTCTGTACCAGGGATTCCAGCCCCCTAGCAAGGCCAATGGATGCCTTCTCTATCTCTTGGAAGGGAATGTTTCTGTATGCATTCCCCCCACTCCTACAGAAAGTCCTGATAAAAATTCATCAGGACAGACCAAAATCTTGCTGGTGACCCCCTTTTGGCCAAGACAACACTGGTTCCCCCTCTTGCATTTAGCCAGGGGCAGTCATCACAAGTTACCTCACAGAGTGGACCTAGTTACACAGGACAAGGGATCTCTAATCCATCCCCATGTGGAATCTCTGAACCTAACCCTTTGGGTGATAGAGTGTTGATCCCTTTCAGACACCTTTATTCTGTGAATGTGCTAAATGTCCTGCAGGAGACTAGGAAACCCAATACTAGGAGATTCTATCTGTCTGAGTGGAAAAGGTTCTTCCATTTGGTGTCTAAAACGACAGCTAGACCCATTTCAGGTAGAGGTCCCCTTGGTGCTGTCTTATTTGTGTGAATTGTTACAGGCAGGGTTGGCATATTCCTCTGTTAAGGATCACCTCTCTGCTTTTAATGAATGTCTGCCTCTAGACCCCTCACTGGCTTCTAGACATCAACTGAAGTTGTTCCTGAAAGGAGTTCTACATCTCAGGGCCCCCAGGATACCAGTTCCACTGCCCTGGGACTTGAACTATGTGTTGGAGAAGCTTACTGTTGCTCCATTTGAGCCTGCAGCTACAGCCTCTCTAAAGTATTGCACTTGGAAAACTGTGCATGTTCTTCGTGTTTCACTGTTGCAGTCATCACACTTGGGTTTATCTGCCTGCAGGTAGCCCTCATTCGGCCCGAATACCAGAGACTTAGTATTTCTGCGTCAGTTGCTGTCACTCCAGGACTGACAGGTCGTCAGGGGGTATGGCAGCCGACGCCATTACATCAGTCTTCCTTGCCAAGGAGCCCGAAGTGGGAGCAGTTTGCATGAGTGCCGGTCGGCCGCTACCTGAGTTTTTGTTTCCAAACTGAATCATCCTGAAGTCTTCTAAAGCAAAGTACCCCATTGGGGATCCTTTTTTCTTCTAACTGATGTCAGAAAAAGTTAACAATTGTCTTGCCTGTGGAAAGCAAATAACACACTGTGATTTCCATTCTTACTGTGTCACCTGTTTAGGCCCAGACCACGATGTTCCTCGCTATCGGTATTGTGCTTTGTTCAACGCCCAAACTATTCGTTGTCGGGCCCTTATTGTCACTAAATACTTTTGATGTTAAGTTGTCAATCTCGCCTTCATTCTTGCTTGATGGGTTCGGAGCCGATCCTCGGCTCCGACTCGGCACTTGCTAAGCTCGAGAGTCACTTTTACCAGCTCGAGGCAGCCCCATATCCCATGATGCAAGGCGGTAAGTACCCAGATCTTGTTTGCCGCTTCGCTGATGAGGTCCTCCTTTTACCAGCTCCTGGTAAGTGATTTATACACTAATACTTTTGCCCCTTTTTCAGTTTAAACTTATAGTTATAGTTAAATTTAATAGTTTTACACTAGTTTTGGTCCTTTCCTGACTAATTTTCCCTCTCTTCTAAAACTTTTTAGTCAGGCCTTCTCCCATCCTATCCCCCCCCTTGTTAGGGTGTGTGTGTGTTTGTGAGAAAAAAGTTTATTTTTTCCCTTTTGGGATTGTAAAATTTCTTAGACAGGTTTTTTGTGAGTGTGTTTTAACATGTCTAAGGAAAGGGTCTCAGGCTTTAAGAAGTGTGACTCGTGCTGTCAGAAAATGTCCCTGACAGACGGTCACACTTCTTGCCTTTACTGCCTGGGACCTCTCCACCTGCAGGACTCCTGTGCGATTTGTCATTCTTTTAGCCAGAGAGTCCTGCAGGAAAGGAGAAATAAACTTATTTTGAGGGGCCTTCTTAAGCCGGAGGGCTCTCCGGCTAAGTCGGCTCCATCTAAGACTTCTAAGTCTTCCAAGGCCCAGGCTTCTGTGTCCAAGCCTGTGGCCTCGGCTCCGACTCTATCAGAGTCGAGATCGGCTCCGGCTGGAGCCGACTCTGGTTTACACAAACCTTCAGTGCCGATTCTGGTTTGACCACTTCGGTGTCGGCTCCGATCGGTTCCGATCACCATGTGGCTCAGGCTTCGGTGTCGGCGCCGATCGGCTCCGACACACTTACCTTTAAGTCTGTATCGGCTCCGGCCGGAGCCGATGCATCGAAACCATCTGCCGGTGCCGAGAAGTTGTCAGCTCCGACAGTTTCTATAGTTTCGTCGGCTCCGATGGTTCCTTCGAGGAAGAGGTCTAGGTCCCCTTCCTTGGAGCCGATACTCTCGGAACGGAGCCATCGGAGCCGATCTTCCAGGTCATCCAGGCTTTCTGACCATGATTTAGAGAGAGTGGTCAGTAGATTATTAAAGTCACAGGCACTGGCCCAAATGCTACATAGTCCGTCTCAACAGACGACTATTAGTCCACACCCCATTGCAGTTCCTCCTTCGACTCTACCCCAGAGTTTGGAGTTGGAGTCTTCGGGAATAGTTTCTGCTACGGCTGAGGGACAGATACCCCCTTTTGCTCCTTCAGCCTCTACTCTTATCTCCTCTTCGAGACCTTCCTTAGAGGGATTCGGTGGTCGGGCTTCCCTGGTCTCCTCCGAGGGGGTGAGTGGCATCGGATCCTTGTCCGACCCCACTCTTCCCCTTGGAGCCTCGGCCTTGGTGAGTTCGGCTCCGACATCTGCCTCGGAGCCATCCCTTTCGGTGGGTCTTGGAGTTCCTGGCTCTTCGGAACGGGTTCTCTCGGACCTCCCTGGGAGGGGAGCCTTCGAGGTGATGAAGAGTGTGCTGGCCACTGGACTCAGCCAGCAGTCTGTTCCCTTAGCTCCTCCCTCTATGGTGCCTGTAGACATCTCTGCCACTTCTCTTGCTCCCGGACCCAGAGATCCTCCGCCTCAGGTTTCCCCACTGGGAAGAACCCCCTCTTCCGAGGATTCTCCTGATTTGTCAGGGGATCCTCCGCGGAAGAGGACCTGTAAGAGGAAACACGTAGACTCCCCCGAGTCTATCACTTCAGATACTGACTTAGATGAGTCAGAGGGATCCCCAAGATCCCCCTCTGAGGATGTCTCCTTCTCAGACATCCTAGAACTCCTTAGACAGAGGGGAAACTGGCCCACCAATAATCCCTCTGAGGATGAGTCAGTATACCTGGAGGCGTTTGGATCTCGGCCCTCCACCTCCTGGGTGTCTCCGCCTTTCGACCCCCTTATGCAGGTTATTGCTCGAAAGGCGTGGGCTGCTCCTGATTCTATAGAGCCAGTCCCTAGGAGGCCTTCTAAATTTATTACTGCCCCGTCGGACAAGCAATTCCTCACAAAAGGTGTCCCTGCTGATGCCATGGTGGTGGCGGCCACCACTAAGAAGGAACTTGCAGATCCTTCCGTACCTGTCCATCCTCCTAATAAGGACTCTAGGACCATGGATAGATATGGTAAGCGGATGTTCTCTTCAGCGACCTTTGCTATGCGTTCGCTGAACTACCTTTGTCACTTCACCAGACTCCAGAGAGATATCCTTAAGGAGCTAGGTGAAGTAGTACAGGATCCTACAGCTGCAGGGGCTCAAGAAAAAATTGCTTCGCAGCTAGGAACCCTTAACTCCATTGCTAACTCCTCCATGCGACTGATATCATATGCTGCTGATGGAGCGAGTAGGGCCGCAGGTACAGGTGTGGCTCTTAGACGCCAAGCCTGGATGCGGCTCTGTAATTTTGCAGATCCCTTTAAGGCGTCCTTCACAAACTCTCCCTTTGATGGGTCAGCTTTGTTTGGCCCTCAAGTGAAGGAAACGTTGACCAGGTGTGAGCAGGACGGCAAAACTCTTTCTGCCGTGAGTCCGTTTTCCACCCTTCTAGACCTTACCCCAAAGGACAGAAGGGTGGCAAAATGTAGTTCCGCAAATCCCAAGGAGTCACGCCGGATTCACGTGGTCAGTTTACCCCTAGAGGCAGAGGGGGTAACAACAACAGACGCCGCCCTAGAGGTAGAGGGGGTCCACAAAACCAGGGAAGCAGAGAGCCTCTCTCTGACAAGCCCTTTCAGCATCCCTGAGATGTTGCCCGGCTGTCCGTCCTTGGAGGCAGTCGGGGGAAGATTATCGCTGTACCCAGAAGCCTGGCGTTCCCTCACTCAAGACAGATGGGTACAGTCGATCATATCCGAGGGTTACAAAATTCCTTTAGAGGAAAGTCCCTTCTATCACCCAAATTCCCTTCCAGACGTACCACCCGGTCCTAAGGGAAATTGCAGAGTTGGAAGTCTTAAAACTACTGCAAAAAAGAGCCATTCAGCCAGTTACAACAGATCATTCAGAGCCCGGAATCTACTCAAGGTTCTTTTTGGTCCCCAAAAAGACGGGAGACTGGAGACCAATATTGGATCTCAGCAGACTCAACAAGTCTGTGAGAAAGACAAGATTCCGAATGGTCACTCTTCAGTCAATTCTACCCTTCTTGCAGAAGGACAACTGGATGTGCTCAATAGATCTTCAGGACCCGTACTATCACATAAAAATTCACAGACGCTCCAGGAGATTTCTCCGCTTTCGGCTGGGGTCCAGTCATTTCCAGTTCAGAGCCCTGCCCTTTGGTCTCACTACAGCCCCCAGAGTGTTCACCAAATGTATGGCAGTGGTCACGGCTCACCTGAGACGTCAAGGATTCCAGGTGTTTCCGTATCTCGATGACTGGCTCCTTTCAGCCAACACCAGGCATCAGCTTGTTCAAGCCAGGGATTACACAATAAATCTTTGTTCTCAATTGGGCATCTCGATCAACTCCGAAAAATCATCCTTATTGCCCTGCCAGTCTATTACTTTCATAGGCGCAAACTTAAACACTGTTCGGATGTCAGCTACCCTTACAGATCAAAGAATTTCAGACATTCAAAGTCACGTCAGGATCATTCTAGCCAACAAGAAGGTACAGGCCAGAATGGTTCTAAAGGTGTTAGGCCTCATGGCTGCGGCCATTACTCTTCTTCCCCTGGCTCGCTTCTACATGCGCCTTCTTCAATGGATGTTGTTCACTCAGTGGTCTTACCAACAACTTCCAATGCGTCACCAAATTCTGGTGAGACAGATTTGCAAGAATCATCTTGCTTGGTGGATCACTTCTCCCCAGATTCACCAAGGCAGACACTTTGTACCCCCATCCCCGGTAGCCACTGTCACCACGGATGCCTCCCTGTTCGGGTGGGGGGGTCATTATCAGGGCAAGATGGTTCATGGGACGTGGCAACCTTTCGAATACCACCTGCACATAAATGTCCTAGAGATGAGAGCAGTGCTTTTAACGTTGCAAGCCCTCAACGACTTTCTTCCCGTAGGGACAATTGCAGTCCACACAGACAACATGTCTGTAGTTTGGTATATCAACAAACAGGGCGGAACCAAGTCCTACCCCTTGTGTCGAGAAGCGCTCAGACTTTGGCAATGGGCGATCTCCTCTCATCGGTTTCTGGTAGCAACGCACATCCCTGGGAAAACCAACATTTTAGCGGACAGATTGAGCAGAGCTATTCTCATGCCTCACGAGTGGTCTCTCAAGCAATCTATAGTGGAAGAGATTTTTCTGGAATGGGGTCGCCCATGTTGCGATCTTTTTGCTACTTCCCAAAACAGCAAATGCCCAGACTTCTTTTCTCTCTTCCCACTGCCAGGCCATCCCCCCAGAGACGCTCTGACCCAGGATTGGACCCAGGGACTTCTTTATGCCTTTCCTCCTTTTCCTCTGATCCCTCAAGTTATCCAGAAAGCAACCGTTTTGAGAGCCAAATTGATTCTCATTGCTCCTTATTGGCCTCGACAAATTTGGTTTCCGTTCCTCCATCGTCACCTTTTGGTGCAGCCGTGGCATCTGGACCCAGTGCCAGATCTTCTGATTCACCAATCTGGTCAGCTGCACCGGTCTATCCCTTCTCTCAACCTCACAGCATGGTTGCTCCACTTCCTTCCATAGCCAGGCTTCCTATGATCTCTAACCCTGTTAGAGACATCCTAGTAGCTTCCTTAAAATCCTCTACCAGGAGGATTTATACAAGCAAATGGAAGCGTTTCTCTTATTGGGCTAAAGCCAAGAATATTGATCCCTTCACTGCTCCAGTTCAAGCGGTTTTGGATTTTTTAGCAGAGATTTTTCATGCGGGCTCCTCTTCTTCCACAGTTAGAGTTCAGTTGGCTGCTATCTCGAACTTTCATGTCGGGTTCGCAGATCACAACATTATGTCCCACAGGCTTTGTAGAGCCTTCTTGAAAGGGATTTTCCTCCTGAAGCCTCCAGTCAGGAGTCCTCCTCCTCAATGGGACCTAAATTTAGTGCTGACATCCTTGATTCTTCCCCCCTTCGAGCCAGCTGTTTCTTGTTCCCTGAAATTTCTTTCATGGAAAACTATTCCTGGTAGCTATTACATCGGCTAGGAGGGTGTCTGAACTTCATGCTCTATCTGTTCGCCCCCCCTATTTGGTCTTCCACAAAGACAGAGTATCATTGAGAACTAATCCGACCTTTTTGCCTAAGGTCGCCTCAAAGACTAATTTGAATCAAGCCATTGATCTCCCTGTATTTTTTCCAAACTATTCAAACAGATCGGAACAAAAACTACATTATCTTGATGTCCACCGCCAACTCAGATATTATTTGGACAGAACAAAACAATTCAGGAAATCCGATCAACTCTTTGTTTCCTATGCTGATAACAAAAAAGGCCTTCCTGTCTCAAAAGTGACCTTATCTAGATGGCTTTCTTCTGTCATCTCTGAAATTTATCGGCTCAGGGGAAAACAGCTGTGCTCAAAACCTAAAGCACATTCAACCAGAAGCTTAGCTACTTCTACAGCCTTTCAAGCTAGACTTCCTTTAGACACTATTTGTGCAGCAGCCACTTGGGCCACTCCTCATACTTTTGTTTCCCATTACAAATTGGATTTGGCCTCCAGGGACAGAGCCAGTTTTGGCTCTACTGTCCTCAAGAGTCTGTTCCATTGAGCCACCCAGGATAGAGGTGCTAGGGACGCGGTCCCATGAAGCAAGAATGAAGGCGAGATTGACAACTTAACATTGAGAAGTTATGTACCTACCATAACGTTCCATGTTAGTTGTCTTCTCTCGCCTTCTTTCTTGCGACCCACCCTCCTTCCCCCAGGCCTGGACAGACCTTTCTCTACAAAGAATTATAGTTCTGGAGACCATACAGAGCTGGTCCTTCTACCATCCTGCAGGTTTTCTCTCTTCTTTCTTCCTTTGGGAAGTTTTTATGCTAGGTGCTATTGCCCTTTTGTCATCAAACGAGATCTGGGTACTTACCGCCTTGCATCATGGGATATGGGGCTGCCTCGAGCTGGTAAAAGTGACTCTCGAGCTTAGCAAGTGCCGAGTCGGAGCCGAGGATCGGCTCCAAACCCATCAAGCAAGAAAGAAGGCGAGAGAAGACAACTAACATGGAACGTTATGGTAGGTACATAACTTCTCATTTTCTATCTCCGTATTCCAAAATGGCTTCGGTAAGCCATCCGACTACCAATCTTCCGAAAAAACGTAAAGATAAAGACAGAGACAGACCGCACAGGTCCTAAACTGCCGATGACGCTTCCATTAAGCTAGTTGCCAGTTCGCCGGTACTCAGTGATACGCTTTTGCAGCCCCTGATGCCCGCTTTGATGGATTCGCAGGCTGCTACCAAGACTTGTTCGGAGTCCGGTATGCCACGAGACTCTTCTCTGACTACGGAACCTGCGGATGTCTCTACCTTGGCTGGATCCAGAGCCACTGAGCAGGCACCGGCATCTGAGGAAGTTCTTCTCATTACCGATACTCGACACAAACCAATTACTTCTTTCGCATCTTCAGTTTTGTCTAAAACTACTGAGTTTCTAAGGCCAAGCTTATGAGATATGCCTAAAAAATGATGGCCCAATCTCAAGAACCTGCTTTCTTGTCAAAATCCCAAATGCTTAAAATGGCAGAAGACCTGATCATGCTGATTAGGGGAAGCCATTCTCCCCCTGCTAAGAGAAAAAGAGACCTGTCCCCAGCAGCTTTAACTGACCAAGATTCCAACGGCTCTGACGTTTCTGAATATGAAGACATGCCTTTATCTGCTTTTGATGATTCAGATGCAGAGGAATCCATTCTCTCTGCTTCCCATCCAGAGGATTTTTCTTTTGGTAAAACCCTTCGTACTTTGAGAGCATTTCCACTGGGAATGCCAGGATTATCCTCAGTCCAAGAAGAGACTTGGAGAATTTTTAGATCTGCCACGACATAGACCCTTAGCTATCCCTCCTGTTGTGGATGATGTCTTTATGGAATCCAATCTGACTCCTGATACTTTACCCCCTGCTCCAAGGAGACGAGACAGATACTACAGAGTCCCTGATTCTCAGAAATGTCTTTTCAGAAATCCTTCTGCTGACCCAGAGGTCATGTCCCAAGGGCCTAAAGGCATAAACGCAACTACAGCTAAGAATCCCACCCCTTCGGACAGAGATTCCCGAGCTTTAGACAGATGGGGTAAAAAAGTCTACACCTCTGCAACTCTAGCCATTAGGGCATTGAATTGCAAGTTTCACATGCTGAAATACTAGCAACATATTATGGAACTTATTAAGCAAAAATTATCTACCTTTACAGACTGTGCAGAAAAAAAATTACAGGAGCTTATGCATTCTGCAAGCCAAGTCAGCAAGCATACCTTGCAATGTGGGTTTGACGCCGTAGAAGCATCTTGCAGGGCAGCAGTCACTGGTTCTGTACTGAGAAGGCATGCTTGGCTTAAGGAACAGACCCTGCCAGACCATGTCAAATCAAAATTACTAGACGCTCCTTTGAATAAGGACAATTTGTTTGGCATGAAAGCAGAAAAGGTTCTAAAAAGATGGAAGAAAAAGCTAAGTCTATGCAGACAGTCAAAGATTTTTTGCAGGTGCAGCCTCCAAGATTCAGTAGGCATTGCCCCTCAATACATTGGTTCTTTCCAGCCCCCTCAAGGCCATCTCAAACTAGACCCAGGGGAAACAGACCCCCCCCCCCCAATTACAGTCTCAGGGTATGCAGAGATCTAAGCAATGGAGTATCTCCACTTCTAAAACAGGGAGTGCTAAGTCACCCCCCCTTACGGAAAGACTTCACAATGACTTGTTAACTCCACTCCTCACCTCTGCCCAATTACTCATGCCCCTAGGAGGAAAACTTGCCCACCATGCAAAAAACTAGACCTCCATCACCAAAGACCGATGGGTCCTCAACTTTGTATCCCAGGGGTACAGATTTTCCTTCCACACACTTCCAACCCCGAAAGGGTTCCCAGACCTTCCTCGAAACCAGTGGCAGAGGCACAAAACCATGTTCAAGCCCTGCACTCCATAAGGGCAATTCAGTCTGTTCCTGCAGAACAGGTAGGTCAAGGGTTTTATTCCTGACCTTTCCTGGTACCCAGAAAAGGGGGCACTTGGCACCCAATCCTAGATCTTTCCATTCTAAACACCTTCCTGGTGGTACCATAATTTAAAATGCTCACCCTTCAGCAGCTTCTTCCTATGCTGTCCAAAGAGGCCTGGTTAGCCACCCTAGACCTAAAAGAAGCCTATCTGCACATCCCTATCAGGGAATCATGCAGGAAATATCTATGCTTCAGGGAAGGGATCTATGTGTTCTCCATTCTCTGCACTTCTCTTTGGCTTATCCACTGCTCCCAGAGTCTTTTTACAAAATGCCTGGCTCCAGCCATTGCCTATTGCACACAGAGAAAGATTCAAATATACCCTTACTTGGATGATTGCCTGATTCAGGCAGACAGTCAGGAAAAGCTGATGCAGCACTTGACATTTGTAAAGAACCTTCTAACCTCCCTAGGGTACACTATCAACCAAAAGAAATCAAAACTAGTCCCCAGTCAAAAGATTGTATTCCTGGGAGCAAGCTTGGACACAGCCTCCCAGATGGCATTCTTGACTCCAGAAAAACAAGCCTATCTAACAGGCTACTTCACTCAAATGGCCACCAGAACCCAGCTATCCACAAGGAAAATCCTGCAGGCTCTAGGGTTCATGGCCTCTTGCATTCTACTAATTACATATGCCAGACTGCGTACTTAAAAAGTCTTTGGTGCCAACATTCTCAGGATCTGGAAACTATCATACCTTGTCTAAAGACAGAGTTTCTTTGGTGGGCAGCCACATGCAACCACAACAAGGGGCTTCCCTTTACACAACCCCACGCCACCCAGAGCCTAACCTCAGATGCATCAGACTGTGCCGGGGGGGGGGGCGCATCTGGGGGACAAGTGCATTCAGGGCCACTGGATCCCAAATCAGATTCATCTGCACAATAACCAAAAAGAGATGCTAGCTGTTCAGCATGCTCTGACAGCTTTCAGATCCCTACTCTCACCTGGACCCCTGCTAATAAAAATAGACACCACCACAGTTATGTGGTACATCAACAAGCAAGGGGGAACCCACTCTTACCCACTCTGCAGGCTAGCCATGACACTGTGGAACATGGCCTTGGACATGCATGTTCATCTGCAAGCTCAATTCCTGCCAGGCAAACAAAACTCTCTGGCAGATGACTTAAGCAGAAATCTCCTAGACCCACACGAGTGGCAATTAGACCCCAGCACTTTCAGCCTGTTAACCCAGAACTGGGGATGTTCTTCGTGTTTCACTGTTGCAGTCATTACATTTGGGTAATCTGCTGGCAGGTTGCCCTCAGTCGGCCTGATTAACAAAGTCTTGGGTCCTGCGTCTGTTGCTGTCCCTTCTTCCATGACGTCAGGTCGTCAGGGGTATAAAAGATGCAGCCGACGCCATTACATCAGTCTTTCTTGCCGTGCGGTGGTGCCCGAAGCAGAAGCAGTTCGCAAGTGCCGGTCAGCCTACTCCTGAAATTTTCATTTTCAAGTTTCAGATCTGAAGTCTTCAACTAAAAAGCTAAGTACCCCATTGGGAAAACTTTTTCTTGCTCCTTATCGATGTCAGCAAAAGTTAATAATTGCATTACTTGTGGGAAGCAAATACCTCATAAGGATTTTCATTTGTACTGTATTCCTTGCCTAGGCCCTGACCACAGTGTACCTTGCTGTCGGTTTTGTGCTTTATTTAATCAACGCACTATCAAACGTCAGTACATTTTTACTTCTGAATTCTTTGGCTGACGCTTTAATTATCCAGAAATGTCGTCAGTTAGCAATCCGACTACCGGAATACCTAAAAAATGCAAAGAAAAAGACAGAGACAGGCCGTTGAGGTCTGAATCTAAAAAGAGACTTAGGGATTTTCTTCTTCTTCCCCAGCATAGGCCTTTGGCTATACCTCCTGTTCTAGACATTGTTGATGTTTTTTCAGAATCTAGTATGGCTCCTGATTCTCTGCCTCTGGCTCCTAGTAAGCCAGACAGATACTGACTCCCATAAATTCCTTTTCAAAAATCCTGTTGCAGATCCTGAAACCATTTCTCAGGGTCCCAAGGGCATTAAGGCTCCTACTGCTAAAAATCCTACCCCTTCTGATAGAGATTCCAGGGCGCTGGATAGATGGGGTAAGAAGGTATACACTTCTGCAACCTTGGCAATCAGGGCTTTAAACTGTCAATTTCATATGCTAAAATATCAACAGCATATCATGGGACTGCTTAAACAGAAAATGATGTTGATTTCTCATCGTATGGAAAATAAAGATTTACAGGATTTATTGCATTCAGCTGAACAAGTTGGGGGCCATACTTTGCAATGTGGTTTTGATTCTTTGGAGGCCTCTTGCAGGGCTGCTGTAACTGGGTCTGTGCTAAGAAGGCATGCTTGACTCAAACAGCAAAATCTGCCTGATCAAGTTAAAGCAAAATAGTTAGATGCTCCTTTACAGCAGGACCGTCTCTTTGGTAATAAGGCTGAAGAAGTTCTAAAAAAGATGGAAGGTAAAGCTAAATCTATGCAAACTGTGAAAGATTTCTTACAAGTGCAACCTCCAAAATTTAGTAGGCACTGGCCTACTAAGAACTGGTCCTTTCCAGTACCTTCGAGAACCACTCAAACCAAACCCAGACATTCCAAAGGCTCCAGTTTTCAGTCCCAAGGGATTTTCAGAACAAAACAGTGGGGTGCCTCCTCTTCCAAATCTGGAAACAACAAGACACCTCCCTATGGTAAGCAGTCTCAATGACTTCTCTTTACACTTACAAAGCACTTACCTTTTAGCCACCCCTTTGGGAAGAAAACTGTCTCTTCATGCAAGAAACTGGCAACTTATAACCCAGGACAAATGGGTTTTAAATATAGTACCCCAGGGATACACATTTCATTTCCACACATTGCCAATTCCAAATGGATGCCCAGACCTGCCCCCAAATCAGTGGGCAGAGGCCGAGAAACAAGTACCTTCCCTCATGAGCATAGGGGCTATTCAACCAGTACCAGAAGAGGAAAAGGGACAAGGTTTCTATTCAAGACTTTTCCTGGTACCCAGAAAAGACAAATCATGGTGTCCAATTCTGGACTTATCTACTCTAAACACCTTTCTGGACATTCCAAAATTCAAGTTGCTGACTCTTCAACAGTTACTTCCTATGCTAGGCAAAGATGCCTGGTTGGCAACTCTAGATTTAAAAGAGGCTTACCTGCATATCCCAATCAGGGAATCTTGCAGAAGATACCTCTGCTTCAGAGCAGGCTACATGCATTACCAGTTCTCTGCACTGCCCTTTGACTTATCTGCTGCGCCCAGGGTCTTTACAAAGTGCCTGGTTCCAGTGATTGCATTTTGCAGGCAAAAAAAAAATATTCAAATATATCCATACCTGGACGATTGTCTAATTCAGGCAGAAAACAGGGATATTCTTCTAAAGCATCTGACATTTGTAAAAAGGGTTCTAACTTGCCTAGGGTACATTATAAACGAAAAGAAATCACAAGTGGTACCCTCAAAAAATTACAGTCCTGGGTGCACGCTTGAATACAACTGCCCAGATGGCTTTCCTTACGCCAGAAAAGCACATTCATTTGTTGACTTACTTCAAACACGTGGCCAAAAAAACCCTGCTATCTGCAAGACAAATACTGCAAGCCTTGGGGTTCATGGCCTCCTGCATTCTTCTAATTCCATATGCAAGACTGCATATGAGGAAACTTCAGTGGTACTTAAAAAGTTTATGGAGTCAACATTGTCACAGCCTGGAAACAATGATTCCTATCATACTGTGCCTGCAACTAGAGTTCCTATGGTGGGAAGAGGCCTGCCACCAAAACAAGGGACTGACATTCACACCACCCCCTGCTGCCCAAACCCTAACTACAGACGCATCAGACTATGCTTGGGGGGCACATCTGCCAGGGAAGTGCATTCAGGGCAAATGGAGCCCAAATCAAATGCACCTTCATATCAATCAAAAAGAAATTCTAGCTGTACAGAATGCACTGACAGCTTTCAAGGACTACCTTCATCCAGGACAGTTAATGATAAAGACAGACAACACCACGGTTATGTGATACATAAACAGGCAGGGGGGTACACACTCCTACCCCCTTTGCAGACTAACCATGGCATTGTGGAACATGGCCTTGACCTATCAAGTACAACTACAAGCTCAATTCCTGCCAGGAAAGCTGAATACTCTGGCAGACGAACTAAGCAGAAATCTCATGGACCTACACAAATGGAAACTGGAACCACGGATTTTCAGCATGTTGACACGCAAATGGGGGAGCCCAGACATAGATCTTTTTGCCTCACCCAGAACTATCAGTTGAACAAATTTTGCACAAGAACTCATCACAAAAAAGCCTGGAAAGTGGATGCTTTATCCTTCAGCTGGAAAAACCTATCAGTCTATGCCTTTCCCCCCCTCTGCCTCTGCTCTCCAAAGTTCTACTAAAAGTTAAACAGGACAAACCAAAAATGATTTTGATTGCTCCAGACTGGCCTCGCCTACAGTGGTACCCACTCCTGCCCAATGTGTCACACCTTCCACAGTGGCACCTGCCTCAGACACCTCACTTTACTGTTTCAGCAGAACAACCAAATTCTGCACACTCAGCTCCAAACTTTGAATCTTGCAGCGTGGCTAATCACCTAAATTCACCCTTAGCATCCCTCAGCAAACCTGTGATGGATGTCATTTTGGAGGTAAGAAGGCCTAGTACTAGAAAATCTTACGCTGACAAATGGAAAAGATTCTGTGCCTGGAATCTATCTCTAAGGATAAGCAAAGCAGTGCCCAACATTCCTCAGATTTTACAATACTTAACTGAGATGCTTCACAAGGGCCTGTCCTTTTCTCCCATAAAAATCCATGCTTCAGCCATTTCAGCTCATTACAACACAGAACCTCCCCTCTTCTCTCATCCTCTGCTAAAGCAGTATCTCAGAGGGGCCAAAAACTTAAGACCACCCGGGAGAGCTCCACCCCCTGCCTGTGACCTCAATTTTGTATTGGAAAAGCTCACTTTCCCTCCTTTTGAGCCAGCTGCTACTGCAGACTTAAAATTTCTCTCCTGGAAAACAGCATTCCTTTTAGCAGTCACTTCAGCTAGAAGGATTTCTGAATTACAGGCTCTTATGGCAGTGGAGCCTTTCATAATTTTTCATGCGGACAGGGTATCTCTCAGGACCAATCCATCCTTCATGCCTAAGGTGGTATCCAGTGTGGCTCTTAATCAGATCATTCATTTGCCAACTTTCTTTCCCAATCCACAGAACAAGGGGGAGCGGATTCTGCATTCATTGGATGTGCACAGACAACTTAGATTTTACTTAAATAGGACAAAGTCTTAAAGAAAATCTGAACAACTGCTGGTGGCATTTGCTGCAGGGGCAGAGGGAAAGGCTATTTCAAAGCAAACCATTTCCAAATGGATAAGCCATTGTATTTGTTTCTGCTATATGCACCATGGAAAAACTGTCCCCCAGGGGATGAGATCCCATTCCACCAGGGCTGCATCTATCTCTACAGCCTTTCTCAGAGGTATTCCTACCATGGCCATTCTAGAAGCTGCTACCTGGAGCTCAGTTCATACGTTCACCAAGCATTACCGTTTACCACTTTTCTCTAAATCCAGAGCTGGCTTTGCCACTGCTGTCCTGCAGGGCCTTATAGCTGCTCCTAATGCTGTATAATTCCCTCCACCCAACCATAGCTTTGGGAATCTACCCAAATGTAATGACTGCAACAGTGAAACACGAAGAACATAGTACAGTTGTGTACACTTACCATAAATGTAGATGTTTGAGTGTATTCACTGTTGCAGTCCAGGTTACCCTCCCTCCAGCCCCCTATTTTTCTCTGGCTATACCTCTACTTTCTTTCACTATGCTTAAAAGCCCTTTTGGTGTATTTGCTTTTGGGATTGGAGGTATTTTTTTGTGTTTTTATTTGCTCCCCATTTGGGGGGCACCTGACATCTGGGGCAAGAAAAACTGATGTAATGGCATCGACTGCATGTTTTATACCCCCTGACGACCTGACATCATGGAAGAAGGGACAGCAACCGATGCAGGACCCAAGACTTTGTTAAACAGGCCAACTGAGGGCAGCCTGCCAGCAGATTACCCAAATGTAATGACTGCAACAGTGAATACACTCGAACATCTACATTTATGGTAAGTGTGCACAACTGTACTATACCAAAGGTGGACCTCTTTGCCTTCCTCTGCAATCACCAGATCAGCAAATTCTGCACCAGGACACATCACAGCAGGGCATGGAAAGTGGATACCCTATCCTTCCAGTGGGTAAACCTCTCAATCTATGCTTTTTCCCCTCTGCCTTTTCTTTCAAGAATACTACTCAAGATAAGACAGGACAGACCAAGGACAGTCCTGATTGCCCCAGACTGGCCACACCAGCACTGGTTACCACTACTGCACAACCTGTCACTGGTGCCACCATGGCATCTACCTCAGATCCCAACCCTCCTCACTCAGCAGGAGGGACAGATCCTGCATCCGCAACTGGAAACCCTGAAACTTGCATCCTGGCTTATTCCTTGAATTCTCCCCCAGTGGCCAGCCTAAGCAAGCAGGTGCGGGGCATCATTCTGGAAACCAGAAGACCCCATACAAGGAAATCCTATACTGATAAGTGGAAAAGGTATTGTTCCTGGATTCAATCTAAAGGAGCGGACACAGCTCTGCCCTCCTTACCTCTAATTCCAGATTACCTAGCAGATCTACTCCACAGAGGCCTTTCCTTCTCTATCATTAAGATCCATGCCTCTGCCATCTCGGCTCATTATAACACAGAGCCATCTCTCTTCTCTCACCCTCTCATCAAATAGTTCCTGAGAGGGGCCAACAATTTAAGGCCACCAAGGAGAGCACCCCCCCCCCTGCTTGGGACCTTAACTTTGTATTGGAAAAGCTCACGCTCCCCCCTCCTTTGAGCCTGCAGTGTCAGCAGAGTTAAAATTCCTCTCTCGGAAAACAGCCTTGCTTCTGGCATTCACTTCAGCTAGAAGAGTGCCTGAGCTACAGGCACTTATGGCTGTGGAACCCTTCATTATTTTTCATGCTGACAGGGTCTCCCTCAGAACTAACCCTACTTTTATGTCTAAAGTGGTGTCCAGTGTAGCTCTCAACCAATCTATCCATTTGCTAAGCTTGTTTTTTCAAAAAATCTCCGTGGATAGACTACCAGCTATTGTTATGAATTTTACTTTTTAGACTGGCTATTTTTATGCTGGTTGTCTTTTGCTTGTCGTGGGCTTACATATACTATTACATTTAACCCTACTTTTATGTCTCCTCAAAATTAAGGGGAGAGGATCTTGCACTCCTTCGACGTGCACTGACAGCTCAGATTCTACCTTGACAGGACTAAGCCCATCAGAAAATTTGACCAGCTAGTACTCAGCTTTGCAGCAGGGGCAGAGGGCAAGGCCATATCTAAACAAACTATTTTCAAATGGGTAGCACGCTGTGTCCATTTCTGTTACAAACACCATGGGAAACTAACCCCTCAGGGGGTCAGAACACATTCCAATAGAGCAACTTCTACCTCTACAGCATTCCTCAGGGGAGTCCCTACCAGGGACATTCTGGCAGCTGCTACCTGGAGTTCTGTTCATACTTTCACCAAGCATTACCACCTGCCTATATTTTCCAAATCCAGGGTGGGTTTTGCTACAGCAGTCCTGCAGGGCATACTAGCTAGCCCCATCTCTTCATGACTGCCTCCACCCATTCTTCAGCTTTGTGAATCAACCCAAGTGTGATGACTGCAACAGTGAAACACGAAGAACATAGTACAGTTGTGTACACTTACCATAAGTGTAGATGTTTGAGTATATTCACTGTTGCAGTCCTGGTTTCCCACACTCCAGCCCCCTTGTCTGTCTCTGTCTCTCTCTCTCTCTCTCTCTCTAAATCTATTACTCATCCCTTACAGGGCTATTGGTATTTACTTTTTACTGATGGTGTTTTTTTCCACCATAACTTAGCTCCCTATTTGGGGGCTACTGACATTTGGGGCAAGAAAAACTGATGTAATGGCGTCTGCTGCCGGTTTTTATACCCCTGACGTCAGTCCTGGAGTGACAGCAACCGACGCAGAAATACTAAGTCTCTGGTATTCGGGCCAACTGAGGGCTACCTGCAGGCAAATAACCCAAGTGTGATGACTGCAACAGTGAATACACTCGAACATATGGTAAGTGTACACAACTGTACTTTTTGGTGGCCCTAACTTCAGACAGGAGAGTGCCAGAGCTCCAGGCCCTCATGGTCACCCCGCTTTTTTTAATTTTCCATAAGGATAGAGTTACTTTATGGACTAACCCATCCTTTATGCCTAAGATGGTCAATAAGTTGTCCCTGAACCAGTGTATCCACCTCCCCACCTTCTTCTCACAACCCCAGAATGACAGTGCGATATTCCTGCATTCCCTTGATGTTCACAGACAACTAAGATTCTACACTGACAAGGCAAAATCCCTTAGTAGATCTGAACAGCTGTTTGTCTCCTTTCACCCAGGGGTTCTGGGAAAAGCTGTGACAAATTGTTTCTACATGAATTTCCAAAGCCATCTCCTTTTGCTGTAACTACCATGGAAAACAAATAGACTTGAACATAAAAGTACATTCCACTAGTGCCATAGCCTCTTCTGGAGCTTTTTTAGGGGGGCTGGACACTGCCTCTATTCTAGAAGCAGCTACCTGGACATCTGTCCATACCTTCACAAAACACTACAAACTGGATCACATCTCCAGAGCTAGAGCAGGGTTTGCTAGGGCAGTCATGCATGGATTTTTGGAAAATAGTTCCAAATCACCCTCGTCTCTTTCCCTGTGAGCTGTGGTACTAAATAGTTGTGTAAAATCTTACCATAACAATAGATGTCTTTCTCTTCCGTTTTGCAGTATTTTAGCCCATCTTCCTACCCCCTATTTTAAAATAAAAAAAAAAAAAAGGGCTTTGCTGGATGATTAAGGACTTGTGCAGCTGTCCTGGGACTGGGGCATTCATTTCTGAGGAAGCTATGTGCAGACATCACTTTTTTTGCCCAAGTTTCCTACGGCCAACGTCCGACATCCCACGTGCCTTGCAATGACTAAAGCTTTTGTGTCCTGGCTGGACATTCGGGACGCTAGGCGGAGGCTACCCCAAAGGTTATGAATACTGCAACATTTAAAAGAACATCTATAGTTATGGTAAGATATAACTATTCTTTATCATGATTTTATACATCTCTCTCTTTCTTTCTCTCCCTCTCTCTTTATATATATATATATATATATATATATATATATATATATATATGATGTGTATTATATACAATTATTTTTGAAGGAAGTAAATTACTCTGTCATTTCTTGATTTTAAGGTCTGTAAATGTATTTGTCAGTTTTTTTAAACTTTCAGTTTTTTGTAGTATTAGGTTCCCTGATCTAGTGTTTAAGAATGTAATTTCTTTGTCTAGGACTTTAACCCAGGCTGTCGATATGAGAACACCAACTTTTAACCACTAGATCACCATTCCAGTTAATGGTGGAAAAACGTTTAATTGAAACAATAAAATTTAAAATATAAAAAATAAATAAACCAAGAAGGTAATTTATTAAGGTTTGATTTGCTTTGCTTGTGATGTTTTTACATATATCCCATTGTTTAATGATTTTAGAGCCCTCCCATACATCAGACATACATATCACATTACTTAATTGCTATAGACAGCCCCCCCATGCCCCCTGTTAGACAAGTACTACGATGTTTAGATTTTTGTTCTGAGCCATCCCTCTCCCATATTCCTCATATGCAGGTAGGCAGAAATGCACATATTTGCATATTATTGAAGTTATTTTCCATTCCTGTGGTGGAATTGAGTCCACAAATGCTTTATAGTAGAACTGTTCATTGAAATTGATTAGTCACTAGCTGCTGTTGTAGCTTCTTTCCTAGGTCTGAATGTACGTCTAATAAGGTTTGGTAAGGTGGTGATTTGCTTGTGATCTTACAAGCATTGCATCATTTTTTATTATATGTAGGAGTAAATAGGAATGTAGCGTGTCAAGTTATGTTTTTTTTGTTTTGTTTTTTTACATCACATGTCATTTTCACTGTCAATATGGTGTAGTTTTTCTCTGTTTTATATGGCTTTGTTGTTGTCTTGATATATTTATTGTGTGCCCCCATTCTTCTTCCTTGAGTATATTAAAGCCACTGAAATCAGCCAGATGTATTAGAATGAAGCACTGTTCAACAAAGACTGTGTGAACAGGTTCTGTAGTGATCTTGTTGACTGGGATATGCTCCGAATTCAGTTTATTGTAGAAAAATTAAATATGCGTTCTGCATGTTTAAGTATGTGTGATGAGATGAATGTGAAAATTGTGCTGAACATGTTCTAGAATTGCTGCCAAGGAAAGGAAACAAATTGACCATATTACTGCTTTTGTTGCTAAAACATTTTCTTTTTTTCCCCCAAAATATGTCTGCTCTTGTGAATCAGTAAGGAACTTGTTCATGGCTGAGGTGCAGACTTTAGTCAGTGAGATATCTGTGATCAGGTTAACAGTGATATAATTTTGAGGATACAGTGTAGATGGTGTAGTGAGAGGAGACAGTTGAATCTGTCATTGTTGCACTGTGTGTTCTATCTTGCAGCATAAAATCATTTTCATTTAAATGGGAAAAGGATGAAATCTAATAAACTGTAATGTGTAACTGCTTAAAAGTATAGATTATAGGCTCTTATAGCGCAAATCCTTTGTAGAATTCTCTGGGAGTTCAAAATAGTAAAGCACAGATTGCTTAGCTGTTGTTGGTAACATTAATCAGATATGTCTGTTTATATGCCTGTCCTTTTATAAAAACAACTGTATTTATATGCAATTTTTTGCTTGTTTCTCTGTGTGCAGATCAATGGAACTGTAACAGAGAACCTTTCTCTAGCTGATGCCAGAAAAATAATAGAGAAGTCGAGAGGAAGATTGCAGCTAGTGGTCCAGCGAGACAGCCGGCAGACTCTTATCAACATCCCTCCTCTAGATGATAGTGAATCTGATCATGAAGGTGCGCATTAGGATGTCTGAAATCATCAATTCAGCTTGCATTCTAAAACATTTTAGCTGCATGGAAAAGAAGCATTCTTTTGAAACTTTTACATTATAAACTAAACCTGGAGAAGTTAATCTGTTTTTCTGCACACTGTCTGTAAATTAATGCCCTATTATGAGGTATCTGTGGTGAAGATTGTAATGAATTATGTTTGCTCATTAGCGTGTCTTGGCTTCGGAAACACTGAGTGATTTCAGTGATAACTGTGGACTTTTAAGAAGTGCTAAGGAGATCTCTAACCCTGGAAATCTGTGCATTTCAGAAGCATTTTCTGACAGATTTGTTCACCTGGTCTTTTCTTGAGTATGGGTCATCTTTCAGAATGCCAGGTTTACGTAAGAGACATTTTTTTCAAAAATTTTATTTAGTCTTTCACTGCTTCTGATATTCTTATTATTGTGACTCTATTACTCTACTCTGTGCTGTGAAAGCATTCATTTAATATCGGTGATAGAGTGGTTTAATCCATCAGCTGTCCTGATGCAGCTGTGAAGTTAGGAAACATTTGTCAGTTCACATCAAGGGGTGCTACTATAGTATAACCAAATATCAGAAAAAATCATGATTTAAAATATTTTTACTTGATTGATAATCTGAAACTAGGTATTAAGGAAGCAAAGATAAGTTCTCTGGACAGGAGGTAGCATAATTTCCACCATACTCCGTGTATCCCACCCACCATAAAATTAATCTTACAAATTTTGCAGTGATACTATTTCCTGCCTTCATGTCTTGTGTTCCTATTATCGCTTGCCTCTCAGCTTCCTAAATGCCTCATTTGGCTTCTACTTTGCTATCAGTTATACAGCTGACCATTACAGTATTGTCTTTTTCATTGTCCCTGCTTTCTTTCAACTCCCTGATCTACTCTTCTTTTGGGTTGTATCAAATGCTGTTCTGACTTCCATTATTGTTCTTTCTAACCTTCCACTATATTTGATGACTGTCATCCACTTCATTTCTTCCTGCTACTTTGTCTTTTCATTGGAGAAGTTGTAGACTCTGTCTTGCAGGCTGCACCTTCCATTTCTTATGGTGACCCCCCCCCCCCCATATTGCCTTTCTGTTCTTGCTGTAGTATAGAAATGGTGAAACCATTCTAGGCTTTATCTGCAGATGTTCTTCGTGTTTCACTGTTCCAGTCATCACATTTGGGTTATCCCTGCCAGAGTAGCCCTCAGTTGGCCCGAATACCAGAGACTTAGTATTTCTGCATCGGTTGCTGTTGCTTCAGGACTGACGTCAGGTCATCAGTAGTATAAAGTAAGGCAACCGACGCCATTACATCAGTCTTTCTTGCCCAGGAGCCCGAAGCAGAAGCAGTTCGCATGAGTGCCGGTCGGCCGCTACTTGAGTTTTGTTTTCCGAACTGAAGCTGAAGTCTTCTAAAGCTAAATACCCCGTTGGGGGATCCTTTTTTCTTGCTCTAACTGATGTCCGAAAAAGTTAACAATTGTCTTGCCTGTGGAAAGCAAATGCCACACCGAGACTTTCATTCGTACTGTGTCACTTGCTTAGGCCCAGACCCCGATGTCCCTTGCTGTCGTTTTTGTGCTTTGTTCAATGCCAGAACTATACGTCGTCGGGCCCTTATTGCAGCTAGATATTTTCACTCTCTGTCCTCGAATTCCAATATGGCTTTGGTAAGCCATCCGACAGCCGATCTTCCAAAAAAATGTAAGGATAAAGACAGAGGCAGCAGCACAGGTCCAAACCTACCAGTGATGCTTCCGTTAAGCTAGTCGTCAGTTCTCCGGTCCTCAGTGAGGTGCTTTCGCAGCTCCTGATGTTCACTTCTGTGGATTCACAGGCCGCTACTAAGACCCTTTCGGAGTCTGGTATGCAGTGAAACTCATCGACTAAGGACCCTGCAGATGTCTCTACCTTGGATGGGTCTGAAGCTGCTGAGCAGGCATCGGCTTCCGAGGAAGTAGTTTGCACTACAGGTTCTCTACACAGACCGACTTCTTTTGCGTCTACTGTTCTTTCGAAAACTACCGAGTTTCTAAGGCCCAGGGTATGAACCACACCCAAGAAACTGACGACCCAATCTCGGGCACCTGCTTTCGTGCCTCAGTCTCAAATGCTTAAAATGGTGGAAGACCTTATAATGCTGATCAGGGGAAGCCAAGCTACCCCTTCCAAAAGAAAAAGAAAGCTGTCCCCAGTAGTTTTAAATAAACAGGAGTCCGATGACTCTGATGCATCTGAATATGAAGACATGCAACCCCTCTCTGCTTATGAGGATTCCGATGCAGAGGAAACCATTCCTTCAGCCTCTCCACCCGAGGATTTTTCCTTTGGGGAAACCCAACATACTTTAAGGGAGCATTTCCAATGGGAATGTAAGGACTACCTTCAGTCTAAAAAGAGACTCAGGGAATTCTTAGATCTTCCACAGCACAGACCTTTGGCCATTCCTCCTGTCCTGGATGTTGTGGATGATGTTTTCATGGAATCTAGTTTGACTCCTGACACCCTCTCTTCTGCTCCCAGGAAACCTGACAGGTGTTAGAGTCCCTGACTCGCACACATTTCTTTTCAAAAATCCTACTCCTAATCCTGAGGTTATTTCTCAAGGGCCTGAAGAAATTAAAGCAACAAGGGAAACCTCCCCCTGAGGGGGTCAGGGCTCACTCTACCAGAGCAGCCTCCACCTCTGTAGCTTTCCTCAGAGGAGTCCCCACCAGGGACATTCTGGAGGCTGCAACATGGACATCTGTTCACACCTTCACCAAGCATTACCATCTGCCTATCTTCTCCAAATCCAGCCCTTAGTCATCTTGACTGCCTCCACCCTTTTCCTCAGCTTTGGGAATCAACCCAAATGTGATGACTGCAAAAGTGAAACACTAAGAACATAGTACAGTTGTGTACACTTACCATAAATGTAGATGTTTGAGTATATTCACTCTTGCAGTCCTGGTTTCCTTCCCTCCATCCCCCCTTTTCTCTCTCTCTCTCTCTCTCCTTACAAGGAACCTTTTGGTATTTACTTTCTACTGATGGGGTTCTTCCACCAGATCCTGGCTCCCACTTGGGGACTCCTGACAGGGCAAGAAAAACTGATGTAATGGCGTCGGCTGCCTTAATTTATACTACTGACGACCTGACGTCAGTCCTGAAGTGACAGCAGCCAATGCAGAAATACTAAGCCTCTGGTATTTGGGCCGACTGAGGGCTACTCTGGCAGGGATAACTCAAATGTGATGACTGCAACAGTGAATACACTTGAACATTTACATTTGTGGTAAGTGTACACAACTGTACTTTTCATTTTCTCTTGCTTAGACTGCATCGCTTAAAATAGGCTGCACTGATGCTTGAAGTGGTACTTGCGTACATATCGATACAGTTTTGCCCAGGCCTGTACTGAAAGCCACTAAACACTGGCAAGAGATGGAACAAGAGAAGACTTGCCATAAATGTAGAATATTAAGGCTCTAAATGAGTTGCTGCTTGTAGTCAAGGGTACAACACCTGATTCCTTCTACCTACATTCACCTGCAGCGTGACAGTGAGTTATTTAACCAGTGTGTTTATGTGCTTAACAAATGAATAAAAAAATGAGAGAGATGGTAGTGTTCTGTATGTGGGACAGCAGTCTTCATTTTGTTTGTCATTTTCCTTTATGCTCAGCAATTTCAGCAAAGCATACATCAAAGTGATGCAGATTACTTGTTTGAACAAAGTTTCCCTCACTAGGTTTGTTGGGAAACTAGAGATTTTGTGAAAAGTTGCTAAGGATCAGGCATTCCTTGCAACTGTGAAAGATGGAGGTTAGGCCACACTCCCAGTTACGTAAAGAATTTCACCTCCTCCTCTTTATTTGAATAATTTTGGTCAGAAGCGGTTTTTTTTTGTTTTTTTTTTAAATTTCCAGGCTCAGATTTTCCATTTCATGGGCATCTTGTCTATGAGTTATGGACAGTGTAAAGACAATATTGCTGTGATTCGTATTGGACTTCCATAAATGCATATTACTTTATTAACCATATGTAATGGCATTATTTAACTCATTAACACCCATGTGGTGAGGAATGGTAAACCTGTAGCAGCTGACACGCAAATTGCATTCCAAAGCATTTTCTGAAAAATAAACTTAAGCACAAGATAAACAAATATAAATATTTTATGAACAATAAAAGCTATTAAAACTGTACAAGTAGCAATGATATCAGTAAGAAGTATTCTTTACAGTATTAATAGTTCATTCATATTATTTTCCATAAATTTTGTAATGTATTGTAATGCACACAAACCCCAAATTATATTTTTCTAAAGTTTCACAAATAAATGTTCATATCTTAAACTATACAGCCTAGACATATATTGTTAGAGCATTTTTGTTAACCACACATAAACTTTCAGATGATAACATGAAATTCGTCTGTAAGTATATGTTTGTTGAGATATTTACAGAAATATGAAAATGTGTAATCGTATAATTAGCAATGCAAATAATACTGGATGTCTGTCAAGATGTGTAACTTACAGTGCAAATATTAGACACTTTTCATTAGCATCTAATATCATGCAACATTTTGTAAGTCACTTTGGTTTTTGAATTAAGAACATATGGAAATATTACTTATTTTCATAATTACTAACAACTAGTAATATTTCCAGTGTAGTGTGATCGAAACAAGCAGTTTCAGTCAATTATCCTGCCTCCCACATTGGTGTTTCATACCATATACCTCGATAAAATGTAGGTTTCTCAGTTATGAAAATATAAACATAAATATGAAAAAAATTAATAGTAAGTGTCAGAGATTAATTTTTCCACTGCAGGACATCCTTGACTAACAATCTTAGTGCCAGTTTGTTGGCTCCTTGCCCTTATTAGCTGGTAATTCACTTAAAAGAAGGCAGATGCATCCCATAATGAGGTACAAGTGTGAACAGGAAGTGTACAAAAAAGACATTTTAGGCCCAAGTGAAAAACTGAGAATGGGTGTATGTAGGAAAGCTAATGAGAGCCTTGTAGTACCCCTTTAGTACAATATCTCCTGTCTTAGTTCAAGTGACTTACGAGATGTTCACTGTGTTGGCTCATATCAGCATTATAAAACAAATGAATCTCATAAAAAGAACCCAATTCACATTCAGACAAGTCAGATGAGTTTTATAAAACTCGGGCATTAATATCAGTGGATTGTCTTGGTAGCGAAAAGCACCTTTGCTGGGAATAAGCATGTCTTTTGTTAGCAGTCCTGAAAACGTCTGTAAGTAGATGAAACTGTCTAGCCAGGGATGCCAGAAGGCCATTATGTTTTTGTGATACCTGATACCAAACGATTGTTATCCAGTGCATTTAGTGGTCAGTTGTCTGGATCATTACCTCTTGGATACCAGTTCTCTTCCCTCACTGCAACCCACCCCCCTATCCGAGACTAGAGGAAAACTTTATGAGACTCTTCGATTTTAACTTTCACAACTTTCACTGGAACTAGCAGCAAGCTTCTAAAATACTTCACATGTTTAAGACCTTGACCAGACCACCAGGTCCATCCTTCCCAATCAGAAATATTTAATTCTTCTCTCTCCTTCCCTTTTCAGTGCTGTTCATTTTAACGTATGCAAGTATATAACATCTCCATCTAGGGATGGTGCTTCCTTTTTTAAAAAATAAAAAAAAAGATTTCTACACCATTTATTTTTAATTCCAGCTTCCTCAGAATTCCTTGAATAAACCACAGCATCTCAGATTAAGGAAATGTTAACAATTTGTTACCTAAATAAGCATTTAAGATTCCATCTTAATCCCAGCACAGAACATCTGGTCTGCTATCCCCTCCCAGGTGTGTTATATAAGAACATGAACCGGAGATTAACAGTGTTTTTAATTGTAAACTTAATAGAGGCCTTTGAATTTAACACATATGCTTGCTTAATTCAGATGCTCCCCAAAGTAGGACTCAGAAGAACTTGATTGACTTGTTTCTCTATTTTCTGAAAAGCAATTCCTTTGAAGTCTTTGCACATGTACTTCCCTTAACCTGTGCTGCAATGCAGGATTCAGTACCGATGCTCCTTTTCACTGTGTTTAATCACCGCCCCTTATTTAACCATTTTAGTCTCTGTGCCATTTCCTCTTGCCAGTAACTTGGTAGTACTTAACTCTGACCACTACCCTTCTAATCTTCATATTTCCTTAGCCAGGTCTATTTATGAATATTAATTGGTTCCAGTAAAATTCTCTGGACCATTTTCAGAGCAAGGGCTATGCTCTTTGGCCCATGTACCTGACTTGTTCCTTCACAACTGAAGGAGTCTTTCTGTGCTCACACAAAGTATAATGGGCTGATGTATCTGGACCAAACTCATTTATTTCACTTTTGCCCCTACACTGACCATCTGCATCTAAGAGGAACATGTTCTGCACCCCATCTTCTTTCTCCTGAAGTGGGTTCAGCATTGGTAAAGGTGTTTTTAGTTTTTACCATTGTATATGTTCTACCCATTCTTGCCTACTGCTTCTCTTTCCATTTGCCATAGATTTTAAATATGGTTAAACACACAGACCCTCCTAGAAGCAGTTCTTCTCCTGGCCCACAGTAACTGACGATGTTCATCGTGTTACACTGCTGCAGTCATCACACTTGGATTATCCTGCCGTCAGGCGGTCCCGCAGTCGGCCAGAGTTCCAAAGTATTGGTCCGGCATCGGTTGCTGTCGCCTCCTCCCTGACGTCAGTGCGACAGGGGTATAAAAGATGCAGCCGACGCCATTTTCTCCAGTTTTTCTTGCCGCACGGTGCCCGAAGCAGAAGCAGTTTGCAAGTGCCGGTCGGCCTACTCCTGAGATTTTCATTCCGAATCCAGAACCAAAGTCTTCTAAAAAAGCTAAGTACCCCGTTGGGGAAACTTTTTCTTGCCTCAGACCGATGTCAGTAAAAGTTAATAACTGTACTTCTTGTGGGAAGCAAATACCTCATAAGGATTTCCACTCCTATTGTATTCCATGCCTAGGCCCTGACCAAGACGTCACTGGTTGTCGGTTTTGTGCTAGGTTTAACAAGCGCACTATTAAACGTCAGTTTGATTTTGCCCGACATTATTTTGGTAGAAAATTCAATTACACCATGCCGTCGGAAATTCCGACGACCGCAATGCATAAAAAGCGCAAGGACAAGGACAGGCATCCGAGGCCCAAAACTAACGACGAGGCCTCTTCTAGGCTGGTCGTCGGTTCTCCAGTTTTCAGCAAGGCGCCTACGCAGCCCCTGATGACCGCTTCCACAGAACCACAGACCGCATCTGACTCCCACGTGGAGCTGGCTGGGCCTTCGGACACACTAGGCCTTCAGCTTACCAATCCTAAACCTACAGAGGGAATCTAAGTAGCTGAGCAATCCACAGTTACAGAGGGTGTTTTCATACCTACCCAGTTAACCATTAAACCCTCTGTTAAGTCTAAGCCCCCCTTAAAAGCAAAGAAACCGACACAACTCTCTCCAGGACAGGCTTCCATGGCTAAGAAACAAATGCTAAAAATGGCCAAGGACCTAATCGCCCTGATCAGTGGGTCCCATCCCCCTCCTGATAAAAGGCCCAGACAGGATGCAGACTATGAATCTTCTGACCAGGTGTCCATTTCCTCTGACTCTTCCTTGGACCTAGGATATTCTTTACCCCCCCTTATGAGGATTCTTATGCTGAGGAATCAATTCCGTCAGCCTCTCTGCCTGAGGATTACTCCTTTGGGGAGACCTTACATACCATGAGGGAGCATTTCCATTGGGAAGATCAGGATTATTCAGAATCCAAGAAAAGGCTCATAGACTTCCTTTTATTGCCTCAACACAGACCCCTTGCTATCCCACCAGTTCTTGACATTGTGGATGATGTTTACACTGAATCCAGTTTGAACCTTGATTCCTTACCCCCAGCCCCAGTTAAGCCTGATAGATATTACAGAGTCCCTAACTCTCACAAGTTTCTGTACAAAAGCCCTGATGTCCTTCAAGGATGCATCTGCAGTCCTAACATATGGGTTGTCCTGCCTCATGCAGCCCTTCGGTCGGCCGGATTCCAAAGTCTGGGTCTGGCCTCGGCTGATGTCGCACTTCACCCGATGTAATAGCTGCTGTGTATTGGGTATAAAGGCATCAGCCGACGCCATTTTCGTCAGTCTTTCTTGCCGCGTGGCGCCCGAAGCAGAAGCTGTTCGCAAGTGCCGGTCGGTCAGATCCAGAGATTTCTACTACAGAAGACTTCTAAAAAGCTAAGTACCCCGTTGGGGACTCTTTCTTGCCTCAGCCGATGTCAGAAAAAGTAAATAATTGTTTAACTTGTGGGAAACAAATACCTCATAAGGATTTCCACTCTTACTGCCTTCCTTGCTTAGGCCCAGACCACGACGTATCAGCTTGTCTAGCCTGTGCTTCCTTCAACCGACGGACACTTAGACGTCGGTCGGAGTTTGCAGAGGAGTTTTTTGGTCCCGCTTTTGCTTACAAAATGCCGTCGGAGACTCCGACTTCACAATTAGCTAAAAAGCATAAGGAAAAGGACCGACACTCGCGGTCCGCGGTTTCGGCTGAAGCCATGGTTAAGCCAACCGCGAGTGTCGCGGTTTTGGCTGAAACCGAGTCCTCTGTTCCTCCTTTGGCCGAAAGCATGCCTCCGATAGCCGAGGCCTCACAGAGCATGGCTGAATCTGCTACTGAAATTTCCCCTGCTGTAGCAGGCACCCAGGACTTATCAGACACTATTCCTTTAGACATATCTACCCCTGCACGTGGAGCTGCTAGGCCCCCTGCATCTATGTCTATCAAGGCTTTTTCCAGGGCTAAAGCAGCTAAATCTTCTAAGGCCTTGCCTGCTAAAACCCCCTCACACAGGCCTACCTCTAGTTCCCAAATGCTCAGCCTGGCTGAGGATCTCATTTCTTTGATCAGGGGATCCCAACCTCACCCAGACAGGGCCTCTCAACCCCCTCCAGAGAAGAGGCCTAGAACTGAGCCCCCGGATCCTGTTTCTACAGACTATTCCTCGGATGACTCAGAAAACTCAGACCCTCCGGAAGGCCCATACTCTCCTTATGAGGACTCTGATGCAGAAGACTCTATTCCTTCTGCCTCTCCTCCTGAGGAATTTTCTTTTGGGGAAACCTTACATGCTATGAGAGAACATTTTCAATGGCAGGGCCAGGATTTTTCAGATTCAAGGAAAAGGTTAAGGACCTTTTTACATTTACCACAGCATAGGCCTTTAGCCATTCCTCCAGTACTAACAGTTGTTGATGATGCATATAATGATGCCTGTACTGCCCCTGATTCTCTCCCTCCAGCCCCTGCCAAGCCCGACAGATATTACAGGGTCCCTGACACACACTTCCACTTGTATAAGGCTCCTATCGCAGATCCTGAAACCATTTCACAGGGCCCCAAAGCTGTAGCAGCTGCCTCTGCCAAAAACCCCCTCCCCTCTGAAAGAGAATCTAGAGCATTAGAGAGATGGGGTAAAAAAGTTTATACTTCTGCTACTCTTTCGGCCAGGGCCTTAAACTGTCAATTTCACATGATTCAGTATCAGGAATTTTTGTTAGACCAGCTAAATAAAAAACTGTCCTCTCCTGAACCTATAGACCGTAAGTCCCTTCAGGATTTGGTACATAACACTCAGCAGGTCAGTAACCATTCCTTAAAATGTGGCTATGATGCACTGGAGGCTTCCTTTAGATCAGCTATGACTGGAACAGTGATTAGAAGGCATGCCTGGTTAAAAGAGCAATCCTTACCAGACCATGTTAAGTCAAAGCTCCTAGATGCTCCTATGGAGAAACAAAGTTTGTTTGGCTCCCCTGCACAGCAGGTGCTAAAGAAGGTGGAAGAAAAAGCAAAATCTGTCCAAACAGTCAAGGATTTCTTACAGGTCCAACCTCTAAGGTTTAGTAGAAATTGGCCTTCGAAGAATTGGTCCTTTCCATACACCTCCAGAGCACAGAGAGGCAGAAATAGGCGCCCAAGAGGCAGAGGTCAATCCAGGGGTGCCTACAGGGGACGTCAGTGGCAGCCTAACAACCAGAGAAGTACTGCCACAGATTCAGCTACAACCACTTCCACAGGACAGACACAATGACTTGGCTCTGATGCCGCCTACCAGGGAACAACTGGAAGCACCCTTCGGAAAGCTAGCCTTATTTTCCGTAAACTGGCATTACATTACAGGAGACAAATGGATTTTACAGACAATAGACAAAGGCTGCAGGTTTCACTTCCACACTCTACCAAAAAAGAGAGGAATGCCAAACCTACCACCAAGCCAAAAAACAAACGCTCTAAGACAAATCAACCACCTACTAAGGATGAGAGCTATAGAAAAGGTACCGCCTATGGAACAAGGACAAGGATTTTACTCCAGACTTTTCCTTGTGCCAAGAAAAGAAAATCAATGGAGGCCTATTCTCGACCTGTCCGCTCTGAACACATATCTCATTGTTCCAAAATTCAAAATGCTGACCCTACAGCAACTTCTTCCCATGCTGGGCAAGGAGTCTTGGCTGGTGACTCTAGATCTCAAGGAGGCATACCTGCACGTCCCTATACGACCAGATTGCAGAAGATACCTCAGATTTCTTGCAGGATCAGAGCATTATCAATTCTCAGCATTGCCCTTTGGCTTATCTACTGCGCCCAGAGTATTCACGAAATGCCTGGCATCAGTAATTGCTCATTGCAGGCTTCAGGGAATTCAGATTTACCCATACCTGGACGACTGCCTAATACAAGCGGACAACAAGACCAAATTAACAAAAGATTTGGAAAAGGTTATACAACTGCTGCAAGCCTTGGGATACACAGTCAACATGAAAAAGTCAAGGCTGGTACCATCCCAAAGGATAACATTCTTGGGTGCAGAACTGGACACATCAAATCAGATGGCATTTCTCACAGAAGAAAAACAAAAGCAACTACCACTCTATTTCATGGCATTAACAACACAGACCCAGCTTACCGCAAGGAAAGTCCTGCAAGCCCTGGGTTACATGGCATCCTGCATAATATTGATTCCGCATGCCAGGCTGCATATGAGAAAGTTGCAATGGTACCTAAGGAATGTATGGCCTCAACACAAGCACAGTCTAGAAGCCCAGAATCCAATGATTCCATGCCTGAAGCAAGAATTCCTGTGGTGGGCTCAGGCCTGTCACTTAAACAGAGGATTGCCTTTCTACAAACCTCATCCAAGCCAGACCATCACCACGGACGCCTCAGACCTAGGCTTGGGGGCGCACATGGTGGACAAGTGTATGCAGGGCCTATGGACACAAGACCAGCTGAGTCTACACATAAATCAAAAGGAGATGCTGGCAGTGAAACATGCAATCCAGGCATTCAGACATTTTCTTCAACAAGGTCACTTGCTGATAAGGACGGACAACACCACAGTCATGTGGTATATCAACAAACAGGGAGGTACACACTCATATCCTCTATGCCGGATGGCAATGGACCTGTGGAACATGGCCCTGAACCTCAACATTCAACTCCAGGCCAAATTTGTGCCAGGAAAAGAAAATTCACCAGCAGACACCTTAAGCAGAACTACCACGGATGCTCACGAATGGATGCTGCATCCAGATATCTTCAAAACCATTACAAAGAAATGGGGACTACCAGAAATAGACCTGTTCGCATCCCCACACAACCACCCATTGAAGAAATTCTGCACAAGAACATACCACCCACTTGCTTGGAAGGTGGACTCCCTATCCTTCAGTTGGAAAAACCTGACAGCATATGCATTCCCACCTCTTCCTTTGATGTACAAAGTCCTACTGAAGATCAAAGAAGATCACCCAAGGATAATCCTGATAGCTCCAGACTGGCCGAGGTAGCATTGGTACCCGCTACTGAGGAGTATGTCTCGGACACACGCATGGCCTCTACCTCTATGTCCTTTACTTCTAACACAGAACAACTACAAGATCCTACATCCAAACTTGAAAACACTACAGCTAGCTGCTTGGAGTATTACATAAAACAAAATATCCCAGATTTATCTCAGAGGGTTAAAGACATTATCCTGGAGGCACGCAGACCCTCCACAAGGAAGACTTATTCAGCCAAATGGAAAAGATACCTCATTTGGAGTGCAGCAAAAGGAGAAAATGTATCATTACCAAACATAGCTAACATCCTGGAATACTTAGCAGAACTTTTCCACAATGGCCTGTCTTACTCCTCCATTAAGATTCATGCATCAGCAATTTCAGCAGAATACAACATGGATCCTGCAGTCTTCTCTCATCCTCTACTCAGGCAGTTTCTGAGAGGAATTAAAAATGTAAAGCCTCCAAGGAAGCCACCTTTGCCTACATGGGACCTTAACTTTGTGCTGGAAAAGTTAACACTTCCCCCTTTTGAACCAGCAGCAACAGCATAATTACAGTTCTTATCTTGGAAAACTGCTTTCCTGCTTGCAATCACTTCAGCAAGAAGGGTTTCTGAGTTACAGGCATTAATGGCAGTACAGCCCTTCCTTATCTTCCATCAGGATAGAGTGTCTTTGAGAACTAACCCTACTTTTATGCCAAAAGTGGTCTCCAGAGTATCATTGAACCAAGCAATTCACTTACCAACATTCTTCCCCAACCCACAGAACAGGGGGGAAAGACTACTTCATACCTTGGATGTACACAGACAATTATGCTACTATCTGGACAGAACTAAAACCAACAGAAAAACTGACCAGCTTCTGGTAGCATATGCAACAGGAATGCAAGGAAAAGCAATTTCAAAACAGACAATTTCAAAATGGATAGGAAATTGCATTAGATTTTGCTACTCTTTTCATGGAAAGACAACTCCAGAAAATATCAGGCCTCACTCCACAAGGGCTACAGCCACCACTACAGCTTTCCTACGAGGAGTGGCTACCAAAGACATTTTAGAAGCTGCTACTTGGAGCTCCGTGCATACATTTGCCAAGCATTATAATCTCCCTTTATATTCCAGATCCCAAGCAGGTTTTGCAACTGCTGTTTTGCAAGGGATCTTAACTGCACCATCTTTGTCTTAGTACCTCCTCCCCCAGTTTGGCTATGGTATTCTACCCATATGTTAGGACTGCAGATGCATCCTTGAAGGACATAGTACAGTTTTGTACCTGCCATAAATGTAGATGTCCGAGAGGTATGCATCTGCAGTCAGGATTACCCACCCTCCTTCCCCTCTGTGGTACTCCTAGGGTATTCACCCACCTTGTAGCTAGCTGGGGGAATCTATTATGGTGTATTTGTTTGTATATATGTATATACATTCTTATATTGTTTGCTCTCTACTGTTTGGAATCATTTGCATTTATCCAAATTTAGCCTTCCTAGAGGGAACCTGGCATCTGGGGCAAGAAACACTGAGGAAAATGGCGTCGGTTGATGCCTTTATACCCAATACACAGCAGCTATGACGTCGGGTGAAGTGCGACATCAGCCGAGGCCAGACCCAGACTTTGGAATCCGGCCGACCGAAGGGGTGCCTGAGGCAGGACAACCCATATGTTAGGACTGCAGATGCATGCCTCTCTGACATCTACATTTATGGTAGGTACAAAACTGTACTTTGCTGACCCTGAAACTATTTCTCAGGGGCCCAAAGGGATTAAGGCTTCATCAGCAAAAAAAAACAGTTCCCTCTGACAGCGATTCCAGAGCTTTAGACAGATGGGGAAAGAAGGTATATACGTCTGCAACATTAGCAATGAGAGCCTTGAATTTCCAGTTTCACATGCTAAAATATCAGCAATTTTTGATGTCTCAGTTGAAACAAAAGATGCTTCCAGATTCAGATCCTCCTAACTTAAAAGAAATGCAGGATTTATTGCATGCTGCTGAACAAGTGGGAAAACATATGTTGCAATGTGGGTTTGACTCCTTAGAGGCCTCCTGTAGAGCAGCAGTTACAGGCTCTGTCATTAAAAGGCATGCTTGGTTAAAAGAACATACGTTACCAGATCATGTTAAGGCAAAATTATTGGATGCACCTTTGCAGTGGGATGTGCTGTTTGGAGTTAAGGCAGAGGAGGTATTAAAGAAGATGGAGGATAAGGCAAAATCTATGCAAATGGTGAAAGATTTCCTACAGGTTCAGCCTCCTCGTTTTAGAAGAAATTGGCCAACAAAGAATTGGTACTTTCCAGTCACAGACAGACCTCAAAGGGGCAGATACAGACGTCCAAGAGGTAGAGGTCAGACACAAGGCCCTTACAGGCCTCGACAGTGGGGCACACCAGGCCAGAAAGAAAGAGAAGACAGGCCTCAATCTTATAAAAAACAGACTCAATGACTTTCCACTACAGCTGCCAAATAATTTTCTCTTGGCAGCCCCCTTAGGAGGAAAACTGGCACTTTTCTATCACAACTGGCATTGCATCACCAAAGACAAATGGGTTCTCAACATTGTATCTCAAGGTTACAGGTTCCATTTTCACTCCCTGCCAAAGCTAAAAGGAATGCCAAACCACCACCAAATCAATGAGCAGAGGCTCAAAGACAAATTACAGCACTCATGGACATGAGAGCTATTCAAAAGGTACCACCACAGGAACAAGGACAAGGATTTTACTCAAGACTCTTTCTGGTTCCCAGAAAGGACAAAGCCTGTAGACCCATTCTGGACCTTTCTACACTAAACACTTACCTGGATGTACCAAAATTCAAGATGTTGACACTACAGCAGCTTCTTCCCGTGCTGGGCAAGAAAGCTTGGCTCGAGACATTGGATCTCAAAGAGGCATGCCTGCATGTCCCTGTCAGACAAAACTGCAGAAGATACCTCAGATTTCTAGCTGGTTCAATGCATTATCAATTCTCTGCACTGCCCTTCGGCTTATCTACTGCGTTCAGGGTCTTCACAAAGTGCCTGGCACCAGTAATTGCATTTTGCAGGCCAAAAGGAATTAAAATTTATCCATACCTGGACGACCGCCTGATTCAAGCAGAGAGCAAGGACATTCTACTAAAGCATTTGGCGTACGTAAAAAAGTTAAGTTGCCTGGGGTACACAGTAAATGAAAAGAAATCAAAACTAGTGCCCTCACAACAGATAATATTCCTGGGTGCCAGCTTGAACACAACAGCCCAGATGGCTTATCTCACGCCAGACAGGCAAGGACAACTGACTCAATATTTTCAATTAATGGCAACAAAGACCCAACTCCCTGCAAGAAAAATTCTGCAGGCCTTGGGCTACATGGCATCTTGCATACTACTAATTCCATATGCCAGACTGCATATGAGGAAACTACAATGGCACCTAAAGAGCGTATGGTCTCAACACTGTCAAAGTTTGGAAACAGTTATAACACTAATTCTTTGCCTACAACAGGAGTTTCGATGGTGGGGACAAGTTTGTCCCCTCAACAAGGGACAGCCTTTCACTCAACCCACAGCCAGGCAAACACTGACAGCAGATGCATCGGATTACGCCTGGGGCGCACACATGGCAGGAAAATGTATCCAGGGCGAGTGGCCCACAGAGCAAAGACATCTCCACATCAATCAAAAAGAGATGCTAGCTGTACAAAATGTTATTATAGCTTTCAAGGACCTACTGCATCCAGGACAATTACTACTAAAGACAGACAACACCACAGTTATGTGGTACATAAACAAGCAAGGGGCACACACTCCTACCCCCTCTGCAGACAGTCCATGACCTTGTGGAACACAGCTCTAAACTACCAAATTCATCTGCAAGCACAATTCCTGCCAGGAGAGAAAAACACACTGGCAGACGACCTAAGCAGAAACATCATGGACCCACACGAATGGGAACTGAACCCACAAATATTCAGAATGATAACACAAAAATGGTGGAACCCGGACATAGATCTATTTGCTTCCCCACAGAACTGCCAATTACAGAAATTCTGCACAAGGAGCTACTATCCACAAGCATGGAAAGTGGATGCCCTCTCATTCAGCTGGAAAAAACTACAAGTATACGCCTTCCCTCCTTTACCTCTCCTTCCAAAGGTACTCATAAAAGCCAGGCAGGAAGAGCCAAAAATGATACTGATTGCACCAGACTGGCCATGCCAGCACTGGTACCCAATCTTAAAGAACTTAGCACAAGAACCACCCTGGATTTTGTTTCAAATCCCCCAGCTGCTGACACAGCACAACAGTCAGATACTTCACAGCCAGCTAAAGACCTTAAATCTAGCTGCATGGAA
This sequence comes from Protopterus annectens, assembly GCF_019279795.1. Taxonomy (NCBI): domain Eukaryota; kingdom Metazoa; phylum Chordata; order Ceratodontiformes; family Protopteridae; genus Protopterus; species Protopterus annectens. The sequence continues at coordinate 1,118,538,756 of NC_056730.1, forward strand.
AATTCCTTAGCCAAGCAAGCAATGCCCTTCTCCAAAGCTGTTATGGATGTCATTCTGGAGGCCAGAAGGCCTAGCACCGGGAAAGCATACTCGGATAAATGGAAGGAGATTCTGTGCCTGGAACCAAGCGCACAGCCTTGACCCTCTTGTCCCAAACATTCCTCAGATACTGCAATACTTAACTGAGATGCTGGACAAGGGTCTCTCTCTTTCATCCATCAAGATCCACGCCTCAGCTATCTCTGCTCATTACAACACGGATCCACCAATTTTCTCTAATCCTTTGCTCAAACAATACCTCATAGGAGCTAAAAACATAAGACCGCCCCATAGAGCACCCACACCAACTTGGGACCTCAACTTTGTTTTGGAAGAATTAACTTTACCTCCTTTTGAGCCAGCTAACAAGGCAGAATTAAAATACATCTCTTGGAAAACTGCTCTGCTACTGGCAATAACATCAGCACAAAGAGTTTCAGAATTACAGGCACCAATGGCAGTGGAACCTTTCCTCATCTTCCACCAGGACAGGGTGTCTTTACGAACTAACCCTACGTTTATGCCAAAGGTGGTATCAAGTGTGGCTCTAAACCAAACTATTCACTTGCCAACTTTCTATCCAAAACCACAGAACAAAGGGGAGAGACTACTACATTCTATGGACATTCACAGACAGTTAACGCTTCTACTTGGACAAAACCAAAGCTTTCAGAAAAACTGAACAATTATTGGTAGCATATGCTGCAGGAGCACGGGAAAAAGCCATTTCAAAGAAGACTGTTTTAAAATGGATAGGACACTGTATACGTTTCTGCTATATCCACCATGGGAAACCTGTACCTAACAGCATTAGATCTCACTCCACCAGGGCAACAGCCACTTCAACTGCCTACCTCAGAGGAGTACCTACCAAGGATATTTTGGAAGCAGCCACATGGAGTTCTGTGCATACCTTCACCAAACACTACCATTTGCCTTTATACTTCAAATCCAGAGCTGGCTTCGCCACTGCTGTACTGCAGGGCCTTATAGCCACCCCTAATGCCTTAGAGATCCAGCCTCCCTACCTCAGCTTTGGGACTCCACCCAAGTGTGATGACTGCAGCAGTGTAACACGATGAACATAGTACAGTTTTGTACCTACCATAAATGTAGATGTTCGAGTGTAAACACTACTGCAGTCCAGGTTACCCTCCCTCCTTCCCGTATTTCTTTCTGGTACTTACCTAGGACATCTACCCTTTATTACCTATGGGGAGTATTTGCTGGTAACTAAAAATGGTTGTTTGCTTTGCTTTTGTATGTTTTTACTAGCAATTTGAATTGCCTACCTATTTGGGGGCACCTGACATCTGGGGCAAGAAAAACTGAAGAAAATGGCGTCGGCTGCATCTTTTATACCCCTGTCACACTGACGTCAGGGAGGAGGCGACAGCAACTGACACCGGACCAAGACTTTGGAACTCTGGCCGACTACGGGACCGCCTGACGGCAGGATAACTCAAGTGTGATGACTGCAGCAGTGTTTACACTCGAACATCTACATTTATGGTAGGTACAAAACTGTACTTTATTGTTCATCACTCCAGCTTCTAATCTCCTGTCTAATCTGTAAGCTGATGTATCCCAGTATATGCCCTATTCTTGCTTAATCTCCTTACCCCACCATGTCAGGACACACTATTCTTCTGTTTTTGTTGCTTTTTCGCTCTGTTTTTATCATACAGGCTTTCATTTGGCAAAGATGGCTTCTCTTAGTGTAAGTCAATTTTGAGATATCCTTTTTGAGATCTCAGACGAATTTTTCCTCATTCATTGCAGAAATTAATGAAAACCTTATGCTACAGATACATTAGAAGTATCCCATTATCTCATGATGGTCTGATTAAATGTGACTACTTACTGGTTAAGTATATTGTTTTATTTCTATGAGAAAACAGTCAGTTGATGTATTTTACTGCCTGCTTTAGTTCATAGGTCCATAGGAAGGTACTAGGCTATCGGCCCAAGGGCCTACGTAAGCCTAGCCAACAAGGTTCCCTGGCTTACGCCACCCAAGAAAGTTTTTTCCTGTGCCACTGTCGAGCAGAGATACAGAAGTGATCCCCGATATATTTCCTATTTCCCATCCACTCATCAAGATTTTTCTTGAAGAGTGCTAATGAAGTTAATCCATTTCAGTACTGAAGCTGATACAGAGCCTGTTGTGATACTCACTTGAGTACAAGGCAGAGAAATGTAATCCTGAACAGAGCACCAACCCTTCAGAGGATACACGCACACACTACATACGCCTGCAGGCAGCTTGGAGGAGCACCAGGTCACTTGCGTCACGCATGAGCCTGACAAAAACCCAAATGGATACAAGGGTGGTGGGGGACAGAGGGTATCCCAGTTGAGAAGCAAATTGGAGAATAAGCACTGCAAAGTAGTGGTGCTGACTACTGTGCCACCCATTTGTGTTTTGTATGTTTATTGCTGTGGCTGAAATAGGTATTTGTGGATCAGCCCACTGTATCACTTAATAAACAAGCATTTATTGGCAAATAAGAAATATTTGCACATTTATTGCTCATTTCCTCTTCCTTTTGCCTTTGGTAGCTTGTTTTTGTTTTATTCTTTCCTTTCTCTCAAGAATTGTACTCTCTCTCCCCTATGCATTATTGAATTATTTTACTGCTTTTGACTTTGCATGTTGATAGTTTGCGCCCATTATCTACCACCTTCTTTGTGAATTAGTACTTTTTTTTTACTTCTCCAAGCCATGCACACCTTGCAACATTAGCTTGTGCCTGCTTATATTCACACATTGCTGTTTTGGAAAGTCATTATCTTAAACCCTTTTTTTCCCATTCCTGCAAGGGGACAGGATGTTGCATCAACTGTCACCATCTCTCTTAATTCACAGATATTCTCCTAGCTTCTGACGTTTGCTTCTGTTTTGTCACAAAATCCACTCAGCTCTTGCCTGGACATCGTTGTCCCTTTTGCCTTCTTCCTGTCTGTCCCAAATCATCTTTAACAAATTGTCTTCTGCTTTCGTGCACATGTCTGATTCACTGTAATCTGTTCTCTGTGACCTTTTGTACAAATGGGGCTACTTTGGCTTCTGCTCTAATGTCCATACTTCTTTGTGTGTCCCACAGTGTGCCGTCCTGCTTGCATGCCTCAGGCACTTCATTTCCATCACCTCAAGCTTATTCAGCTATTGTGCCTTTACTGCCTAGGTTTCTGGGTCCTACAGAATCACAGGCTGGGACCACTGTTTTGTACACCTTATTCTTCGATTTCTTTGCCATTCTTCAGTTGCATGCTGTTCCTGACATTGTGCCAGTTGATTCCAGTTTCTGGCTTTTTATTTAGACTTCCCTTCTCCACAACCATGCTTTCCAGATTTTTGAAGACATTACCCTGTTTTGTAGTTTCCCTTCTGTTTCCATTTTCAGCTTCTTCTGATGCCCACCCCCCATGTATTGCCGTGACCCCTGTCTTGTCTGTACATAGTTTCCTCCCATGTGCCTTCATCTTTGCATTGTAGTCACCTATTATTTGCTGAAGTTCCTGATCAGAATCTGCTTGTGCCACATCATCCATGTATGGCAGCTTTGTTGCTGTGTCCTGCTTGTAATGTAGTCTGTCTCTGGAATGAACTGGACTGGGCTCAAAGCTGAAACCTAATGCACAGCCACTCCCACAGTGTATTTCTCCTTTGAGTCTAAGCATTGTACTTATGTCATTGGGCCCTTGTACATAGCCTATACTAATGCTACCACTGTTTTGGTACTTTGAAACATTTGAAAGCTTGTATACATCAACTTTGTTGGGAACTTCTTGTATGCTTTCTCCAAGTCTTGGAATGTTTTTGTACTCTTCCACATCTCCAACAATTTCTTATCTGTTTCACTGCAAACATTGAACCAGATGTACTGCATCCTGATTTGAATCTGAACTACCCATGCCCCATCTTACTTACTACTACTGTGCGTAATTTTTCAGTTACTCTTTCCACCACTTTTATGCAGAATGAGAGAGGTTTTGGTACCTCTTTAATACACACAGTTGTGAATTACCCAATTTCTTCTTGTACATTTGAATTTCATCTGTCATATGTCCTCATAGTGTAGTCTCCAGAAATGAACTGCATGTAGTACTTCAGTTGTTTCTACTAGTAATGCTGTTATACATCTCACTGTTCTGCAAGCCTTCAATGATTCTGTTTTTTTTTCTCTCTCTCTCTGACTCTTATTGCTTGATTATTTTTCTGTCTTTACTCACAGGTTCATTTCTCTTGCATGTGTTGCTATTCTTTCCTCTTCATGTATGCTTTATGTGATATTTTGCAAGGACACTCATAAAGATACTGATGATGACCAGCACTGGTGCTGACCTTTCTGCTACTCTACTTGCCTCCACCCTTTTATTTGAGACATCTCCATTTACTGATAGCTCATGTGTCCTGTTACCTAGCCCGTGTTCTACAAAGTGCGTCTTTTGATATTGTAAGGACTCTAATTGTGATCTTTGCAAGAGGAAACTATGGTTGCAGTTATGGGCAATTATCTACTTAATTTGGCAGTTATGCAAAAGCTCAAGGCAATGAACTGCTTCATGTTAGGTGAGGTTTTGATTCTCTCAGCCTCCATTTGCGTAATTGTGTGACTCTGAGCAAGTCTCTTAACCAGACAGTGTCAGTGCTCCTGCGCTGAGTCTGAAAAAAGTCTGTGTGGATTAGTGTTTTACCCCAGTTAACAAATGCAAATTAAAAAATGAATAAATAAATACAAATTTGAAGTAGTCCTATTCCAAGATACAGTGATTTCAGAGTACGTTTAACTAAGTAAATAGGATTTTGTGGTATGAGGGTGACACCCTCCTGAAAATATGCTTTATTAATCCAAGAAACTGTTTTGGCATATTGTAAATAATATTTTATATTTGGAATAACCAGTGCATACAGTTTTTGGGTCTTGCTCTTGTGAGAGGGATCATTTTTACCCATTCTGCTTCCTTAAGGTCCTCTTGAAGGCTTTATTATTATTTTTTTTCACAGTCTTAATTTTTTCAGTAACTACTGATTGGCACTGTATAAGATGCCCTGGCTACCTAGTCAAAAAACTGTGCTGGGTGTTTTGAATAACGTGACCTTATTTTTTTGAGTAATTGCTGGAGTGGCTTCAAAGCATCATGGACTTCCACATTTTATTTAATCTGTGATTTCACTGGTTTCCTACAGCTGAGGTCGAAGTTGAGAGCACTGATATTTTACATTGTCTGTCTTTCTTTTTGTAAAGGGACTTGCATCTGTTCTCTTTCAAGTATTGAGGAATCTTCTACTTTTCCCATGATGTATTATAAAAAGGTTAGAGAGCTCAGCAGATCCAGCACTGGGGTTGTCCACCTTGGATTACTGCTGGAGTTACCCTTTCTGAGATTTATAACACCTACATTCAGGAGTGTGTTCAACACAGTGTCAGGCATTAATTAGGAGTGCACACCTACATCTCTTTGCTCACCAGCTCCTTTATACATTTCACACACTGTTGGGTCTCGGTTCTGATGCTCATCAGGAGTTCACTAAAAGTGCCAGAAATTAAGATACAGCCACAGGTGCACTTACCTCAAATGCTAGAGCTTGAAGATCTAATCTTGGAGTAAAATTTTATGAAAAAGTGAACATAACTGGTGACCACTGTGACTACACATGAAAATTTGTCTAGTAAAGCTTCCATCTGTATACCCCTATCCATACAAGTCTAGTCTGAACCATCTTTCCCAAAGGGTAATTTTACCCTAAAAAGAACACTACAGAACTAGCATTGCACAAATCCTTTCTTGTTCCTCTCCCCAGTGTACTGTGTGTGGCTTAGATCATCCCGCAGTACATTTCCCACCAAATCAGGCAAAAGCTGATTAGAACATTTTGTAACTTGACAAAGTGTCAAACAGATAATTGACAAGTCCATCCACGTTTCATTGAGACGTTTCACTCTAGTAACTGTCTTCATTTTCAAGCTGATGCCTTTGCTGAGGTACTGTTTGTTATTGGCCTGTTATGGCATGCTTCAAAGTAACAGAAGTTCCAAGATTTTCTGTATGCCTGCCTTTCTTAGGTTTTTCTCCTGAAGTGATGATAACACCACTGATCACATCTTTATTAATGCTCTCTTGGTCTTGCTTCTGCCTCCATCGTACTGTGGCTTTGGGTTGATATTTGGATCTTAGATAGTGTTATAACTGAGGGTTTCCTTTCTTTATAAAAATTTTTGATGTGCAGGATACCCAGGGAATATTTAATAGTCTTTCAAAGCAGCAATTTCTACATCAGACTGTCTTGCGGAGTTATGTTTTACTTGATTGTGTGCTGCTTGGTTGGCACATGGTTAATCTGGAATAAAAGGTGTAACCTTTCAGGGGTTTGCAAAATGCATGCAATTTTTTTGCATGTGGGAAAGTCCTATTGTACCTGTTGATGTGGGAGCAAAGTGCTACACTTCCAAGTCTCTAAATTTACCTACACTGAGGTTGCACAGACTCTGAGATGAGGGAGAGCGAGAATATCTATAATGCAGTCAGTCTGCATCCTATGCACCTCCATTCTAGCAAAATGCTAGCAGTAGAAAACTTGAAACCTTCCTGTTTTGATTTGATGTTCCAGGGTATGACCAGCACTTCTTTCCTGAGTAATTATCTGTGTAAATCTTTTTGTACTGCAGTATCATTGAGTGAGCCAAACTGGATAACAACACTGGAGAAAAAACATCAGGTCCAGCAAGAATGCAAACTAGTAACTACATTTCCCTGACTCGACATACATTGATCTGCATGCAAATTAAAGTTAGTAATATACATTAGAGCATTGTTTTGAGTGTTCCTTACCATACAAGTACTATTCCCACATAGCTTCATCTTGGTCTTGCTTCCTCGCAGGCTATGCCCCTGAATTCACCAAAATCAAGTTAAGAGATCATCGTAATTGCTTTCTTCTTTGGTGTCACCCAGGGCTTGTATCAACCAGCTCTCTTTCTGACTACAAAACCAGTGGCTTGAACTCGGTGTACTGTTTCCTTTAAAGAAAGTGAGAAAATAACTGATGACTTTATACAAGGTGGCTGAAAATGCAACTCTGCTAATGACTCATCAGTGTGTTGCTTTTTTCAAAACTGAACCATTCTTTAAAGAAGGTTGTTAATCCACATACATTACAGCTAAGTCTTAAAATCCAGCAGCAAAAGGGAATCCAGGACAGTGGTGTTGTAGTGAATGCTCAGCATGGGTTCCATCCAGTCCTCTGTTTTCATGGCTCTTCTCCAGTCCTCGGATTATATTTTCAGGAATATGGGCAGAGGCCACCTTTCTTGCACATCATCTTTAAACCTCAGGCATGCTTCTGACTCTGTTGTCCACCTCTCCTTCTTTTCACAAGTTTTTTTTCCATAGGTGTAGATGTAGGCATGCCTCTCAACCTTTTAGCAGAGGAACTCTAGGCCAAGGCCAACATAATGGGAGGGGGAAGGAAGGGGAGATGAGGGCCCAAAAATAGGGACACATTTTAAAAATTGCTCTTGTAAACATCTTCAGTCCTCAACAGTTTTCCAGAAAACCACGTTTTATGAGAAAAAGACCAAAAATATGAGACAAAAATCCAAATAATCTGCAAAAGTCTGGACATTTAAGAGAGATGGATGTGTAGGCTTCCTCTGTCTTTTCTAACCGTGTTTCTAACATGAAAATCAGTGTCCTTTGGCAGTTCCTTTTCTAAGCATTGCCACCCTTCTTTCTAGAGTTCCCCCAAGGCAGTATGTGATCCTTTTATCCTCTTATTTTATTTATTAATTTCCTTCCGTTTGACTTCTACAAGCCACATATAATTCATTGTGCATGCTTTTTGTCTTTCTGCTGTAGAGAGGAAAATATCTCTTACAGAAATGCACTTCTCTTTTTCTTATGCAGCTTTACTGATAACACAGATTTAGTATTACAGAAACAACTTGGTGCTCTTTGGTATTCCACAAAGGCTGGCCTTCCTCTTTCTGTCAAACTCCCACCCCTTTGATATTCCCATCATCCTTGTTTATTCATACTAGTATTTTGGGATTCTCAAACAATGTCTACAGTTATAACTTTGTGCTGGTCCCACAGTTAAAAATGTTATCAGTGCAAAACTGTTCAACAAAGTAACCGGATTTGTTTCTGCAGACTCTCCATCTTGTCATATCTAAAGGTGTAGTGGCTCCCAAGTTCAGGTAAAACCCTTCCTGTAGTTATTCTTAGTAGTGTTTAAAATACCTGAACTTTACAGACCACCTTAATTAAGATTTGTAGAATTAACAGTTCTAGACTTCTTTAATGTACCTTATACTAAAGTTTGCCTTCTTCCGGTCACTGAAAGATACACCTCCTGATTTTTTCTCAGTGATTTATTGTAAATGTGTACTACAGTTGTATTACAAGTGTACATACTCATTACAGTTTTATTAGCTGATGATGGTATTTCACAGGTACTGTTGCTTTGTATCACTAAACATAATTTTGACTTTCTTTGTATTCCCAGACTGAAGCTGACATTGGTCAATTATGATAAGTGCCCTACCTTGGTAAACTATTTTTTTAATACATAACTTCTGTACCCCCTCCCAATTACCAACAAACTACTCACCACTCCACTAGCTCCCTGAGGTTCCATCAACAAGTAGCATTGACCCTCACCACATACAGGTGACGTCCTTTTACAGAATGGCCACAGATGCATGGAATTCTCTACCCTCAAAAAGAAAAAGAAAAGAAAATGCCCATTCTTTTAGGCACTCACTTAGGTTTCATCTTGTTCATATCTCCTCTTATAAATGTCTTCTTGATAATGATTACATTGTTTGTTTCAAATGTGTGCAGTAGTGTTCCAAAAGTGTTTGGTAATGTTTTTTGTAATTAATTTTATTCTGTGCATATGCTGACTGTTCACTCCGTTTCTCCTTGTGCATATGTATAATTAATGTTTTTTTTTTTCTCTGCTTCTTTTGACAAAACCTGTATTCTATATGCTACTTTTGAATGCTTTTGATTTATGAACTTGTCTGCCTTATGCCTGGGTCTTGTCTGAAAAAGATTATTTGGACAAGGTAACCTATTTGATTAATAAATGAATGAAAAAAAGTAAATTAGTTGAGTTGTATATTAATGACATTGAGTTACACACAGATAAAAGCTTGTACAGGTCAGAAAAGCTAAATCAGTAGTTTTCATTTTAATTCCCAGTGTTGCAGTTTAATGCAGTAAGATGATTGAATGCCAAACTGTGTGTTGACATGCACACTACTTTCTAATCCCAGTACATTGTTACTTCAGTGTGTATGAAAAGAGCATAGTACTCCCAGTTTAGCTCACAGATGAACAAATGCTACAACTAGCCAACAGTTCGAGACTATACAGGCTCCTGGGCACCTCAAAAATTGTTTACCTACAGGCTGCATATGTTTAAGGGAGTCCTTCTCATTTAGCTGGTGAATGAATGCTTTTTCTAGGAAATCTCGTGTTATAGCCATTTATTAGATTTGCAAGGTGTTCATTTTTATTCTTTTGACCATTTTGGACCACGCTGAGCTGCCAAAATCTGTAAGCAACCCTGTGTGTCACATCTCACTGCCCATGTTTCTTTGATTATCTCTGACAGATTAGACCACATTCATCCTAATGATAAGGCATGGCAGTCTCTGCCAATTTCACCCTTTTTTTCAGGTTCTGAGAGCTGCCCAACTGAGTGCTCTTAATTTGGTTCACTAGAGAGACCACAAGATGCTGTTGCTGAGAGCTGTAGACCTTTGTACAAATAATTCTAGCATTAACACTACTGGTACTTATTTTTTGTCCTAACCAAAATTTCTGGTCTGCCTTTTTCTTATGTGCCTAACCAGAAGTGCACTATACATCACACAATGTGCACAGGCTTTTGAAATTTTGCCTAGAGAAAATTTAGGCATGATACAGAAGTTGTTTTCCCTATGAAAGGAAACAGGAAATGTCCATGCCTTTTAAGTGGTTAACTTATTGCATTGTTTTCTGTTTGGATATGTGTAACAAAAACTCTAATGGAATCTGTTAAGAGGCAACAACTTGAACTAGTGCTCACGCATTCAATAATTACTGTGTATTGGATACCAAGTTCAAAGACAAGACAAGTTTTGCAACGGTTGTTCTTCAAGGGATGCCTGACCACCTACTACCAGTGTTTGCCTGGGGACTGCTTAGGAGATGGTCTATGCAATTGTGAGATGCTCATTATTATAGAAAATATCCCAAGAAGTAATTTTTGGCAGTAAAGGCTTCAGCTTCTATTCTCAGCTGCTTTTCTAGATGTTATTGTTTTGCTTTTACAATGTGTTCATTTAGTTTTTGTCTGAGTTAGTCCTACAAAGCTGATGGTTTGTTTTCAGGGTGGTTAGTGTTTAGGGGAAATTTGAACAATGTACTTGGAAAATTTGCTTATATATATATATATATATATATAATTTGTCTTTGAACTATTAAGTTGTATGTAATTGTTTAAAGTTTTAATTAAGAACCCTTACTATTTTCAATAAACGCCTTATGATCTGTAATATCTGCCTATGCCTATACTTCAGGTAGTTGGGAGCACATTTTAACATACCATGGGAGCACATTTTAACATAACATCAGGACAGTACCTCAGGGGTGTAACAGTCCATTCAGCTGCTCTGTACTATTATAATATGAAAATATGTCCAGGCACCTCATGTTGGGACTAAACCCTTTTATTCCACTCTAATTTTCCCTCTCTAGTTGTTTGCTACCCAGTACCTTGGTTTCTTAATGGTTTTCTTCAGCAAATTCCAACTCCCTTTTGCTTATTTTGTATACCCTACCTTGCAGTCTTCCATACTGGTAAAATCTCCTTTTGCATGTTGTCTTAGCATTATTCTAGAAATGGTTGCTCGAGATTTCTCATAGTCCTGAGAAACTTTCTAAACTCCTTGCAGGTAAGGATGTAAAGAAGTCTACAAAGAATAATTTGAAAACCTCCATATGCAAATAACATGCAAAAAAATGTTTTTCTCCTCTTTCCGTCACTCCAGGATTTCACATAAGGAAAAAGGCAAACTTGTCTATGCCAGTGGTGTAGATTGAAAAAGCTCTGACTGAGGTCCAGGTCACCTGAGTGTGATTAACAGTTTGGGCAATTGATAGTACCAGGCTGTGATAATAGATGTACCTATCCTCCGGGAAGTGAGGTGGATCCTGGATTGCTCAGGCAGCTGCTTTTGACTCAATCACTGACAGAGAGGGTAGGCTTGCTATTGAAAGGACAGGGTCTGGTACAAAGATGATGTGCTTGGAAGCCCATGTCCATGACAGTAGCTCTTGTTATTCATGTCAAGGGAACACATAAACTCTTATAGAGGTAGAGGTGAACCCTAAAGTTAAGCATACATATTCTGTCCTTGCTTGGATGCCAACAAGAGCACCAAACATGCCAATGTCTGCTTTGGATGATGGCCCTCATTTGAGGGGCTCCCCCACCCTTGTAGAGCAAATTAGCTTGAGTCTGATGATTGATGCCTTGATATTCAGAGAGGTGGGTAGAAGAGGTATAACATAGAAAAGAAGAAGAAAAATGAAAAATCTTTGTTGGATTTGGGCACTTAAAAAAATTTCCAGTAGCATATGCATGGAACACCCTCCCTCAGGTGTGAAACTGGATGCATCATATTGTGAACGCATTTTCGTGTTTGCTTTCATGGATTTCACAAGCATACCACCTTCCAGACTCTCTTCATCCGGGTCATTTTATTTCTAGAGGTCTGTGATCAGTATCATCTATCAGAAGATTTGCAGGCCCATTTGGACCTGAGACTCCTTCCATCTCCCTTCAGTTCTGGGCAGGTATAGAAAGATAGGTTGCTAGACCTGTGTCTTGCCTCCTCATTTATACAAGTTCTGGTGAAGCTAACTCCCTCTGCACAAAGCTCCTACATTGACTAGTTTCCCTCAAGTTGGCTGTGCTGCTGATGTATATGCTTTCTGTGTCTGTTCCTTTGAAACCAGTTGCTCTTTTGATGGACAGGCTCATTGTTGTGGGCTTGATACCTCTTTTGACCTGAACCCCTTCATTGTTGAGGTCTTAGTTGTTGGGACTGAGGACTCCATTGCTGCCAGCATTTGGTCCCTTTTTAATGCTGTATCTCAGTCTTAGCAGACTGCCATTGATTCTCATTGTAAAGACTTCCTCCCCCAGTGACAACCCCGATGTGTTGTGTGTGCCATTAATAGTGTAACAGCAGTGGCAAGAGCATCCCCTGGAGTTTGTCATGAACAGTATCCCCCAGTGTTCCTGTTCATGAGTTGCCAGCCTTACGGAAGGCTTTTTTTTCATCTGAGACAGAGGGCTGGAAAGGCTTTGGTGAGAGCTTCCCTGTGATCTGAGCTTCATTGTGACTCTTGATCTTCTGCCTTGGATCCCTCTGCTCCAAGGAGACTGGCCAAACGAAGGTGCAAGAAGCACCTGGACTTGCCTAATGACTTCCCTCAGTGGGGGCCTTACTGCTTGTCTGTGGTTTATTCCCCTGTGCCTCTACTTGATGAGTCAGGAGATTTCTTATTAATGTAAAAAAGGGGATGTGCTACTTGCCCTCTCCATTAGCCTCAGGGAGAACCATACAGAGGCCTTCTTATCCCTCCCTTTATCATGGTGGGCCTGCCTTTCATAGACGAGATGGTGGCTTACATTGCAGTTGTGACCCAAATGGACCCCAACAATGTACTTTGACTTCCGAAGGATTGTGAGTGTCAATCTAGGAATCCTATTGTTAGTTCTGTAGTTGTGTTGATAACCCTGAAGAGGGCTCCCACTACGCAGAGCTGCATGTTTCTCTTACCCAGTAAAGAATCCAAGGTGATGGAAATAGTCTCTGTGTCCTTGACTTTTGCTTTTTGGGTGCTAAATTATCACATGCTTTTTGGGTGCTAAATTATCACACATATACATCCAGTGCACTTTTATAGATGAAATGTTTAAGTCACTGGAAAAGATTGAGGATACTGAGCTTAGAAATGCATTTTCCACTCAGACGTTCAACTTGTCCACTTCATCTTAGCCTTTCTTGTAGGTTATGACTCACAGTAAAGCCTTTGGTGCAACTAAGCTGGTAGGCACCAGAGTAATGTTACTATGTCATGCCTAGCTGTGATTGACAGATTTTAATGAAAATATCAACATATCCTTCCTTAATGCTCTCTTCAGTGGCTCCACCCTTTTCAGGCTTTGAGTTAAGGGTAAACTAGTGGATCATAAGAAACAGGGCAAGCCTTTCATGGCTGTTCATGTAAAGTTCATTGCTCCTCTTCAGCATTTACTCAAGGGTGCAATAGAGCTTGTACCAGAAGTAGCTTCAGCAATGCCAACAGTCCTCTGACAAGCAACCTGAAAGGAATCAGCGTGGTTCACTGGTGATGGTTATGGTTTCTTAACAGACAACAGGCTTGGGGCAGAAGAAGGAATAAATCAGGATTTCAATCCCTCTTGAGGAGGACAGAAGCCATTTCCCTGAGGACCTGGACAGCTGTTTAACTCTGGCAGTAGTTTAGTATCACTTGTCCCTTCAGTGCTCTCTATGGAACCCATATCTAGCAGCTACAAAGTTAATTTTCCTGTCTTCTCATATGCTTTCCCATCCTTTTCCCAAAATTCTTCTCCAACAGTGGGGATGGGGTGGAGGTGGAGGTGGGAAGTGGTAAGATTAGAGATTGTAAACCTTGCTGAAAGAACCGTCCATGAGGTCCCATCAAACCAGGGTGGGTCTAGCTTATGCCCTAGATTTTTTTTGGTGCCAGAAAAGGCCAAGGATCTCAGGCCCATCACAGAAGTAAGTTTCCTAAACCATTTCATTCCCAAAAGAAGAGGGTCTAACCAAAACACGTTCCAGATGATCATGGTATGTGCAGTTCTACCATTTCTAATGAAAAGAGATTGGATGTACTCTTTGACCTCCAGGACTTATACCCGCACATCAGTATAGTAAAGTAGTCAAGAAAGTTCCTTGACTTTTGGGTGGGAGCTAGCAATTAATTGTTTTAGGTCCTGTCATTCAGACTCTCCACAGCCCCAAATTTTTTAAAGAAAAGAAAGAAAAAGAAATTCATGTTGATGGTGGCAGTGTGCCAGAAGCTGCAGAGAGTAAAGATATTTTACTATTTATACAACTGGCGCTTCACCATTCATGACTGTAGGGAGTTAGGACTCAACCAGGGATTCCTGGCTTCTGCTGTTCCATTCCCTGAGAATTAACTGCACCATGTACCAGATGGATCCATCCCAGTGCTTGAAGTTTATAGGTTGTATACTGTATACCAGATGTTGTGTACTCAGTAGCCCCCAAGAGAGAGTGAATTCCTCTAGTATTTCTAGTAGACTTTTTGTTCCGTCATTTTCCTGGGTGTTGGTGGCCATGTACCTTAGTGCCGAGGCTTATGGTAAACAGTTTTTATAATTCCCCATACAAGGATATGTATGCATCTTCTTCAGTGGACCTTGAGGGATCCCTGGTATTAGGACTCAGATCCTCTTTTAGCTGTAATCAGAATATCACAGATGTACCAGCCTCACCTCATTTGTTGGCTGTCTGAACCCAACCTTTACATGGACAAGTGTGTTCCTTCTCCCTAATGCCCTAATTGTATTCACCACAGACACCAGTTCTGTGGTGGTGGGGTGGTGTCATTTTCAGGGTTAGACCCTCCAAGGAGTTTGATCATATAGAGACGTCAGCCTGCCTAGCATCTACTTTTCAGAGGTGCAGGCAAAGACAAAAGGTCTGTGGCTGACCAAGTTTGTGGACGACTGTAATTTTTGTGTTATCATTGACTCCCCAAATGATGTTAACATACTGCAAGACGGTCTCACAGCAACTAATGACTTTTGCTAAAGTCATGGCCTCAAGATAAACACAAAAAAAAAAAAAAAAAAAAACACATCATAACATTTGGCAAAAACATTGCCCCTACTGATTACCACATCAATGGCAACCCCCTAAACACAACCTGTGTTGAGAGACCTGGGCAGTCAGGTTGATAACATCACATTCGATCCTCATGTAGCGGCAGTGGTCAGAAAAGCCTTTTACTTGGTTCATCTCATAAGTAAATGGATTGCATCCAGAAAAAAAGGAGGTTGTTACCTCTCTATACTCCTCCCTCATTAAACCAGTAATTGAATATAATGCCCCATTTGGTATGTACTGCTCCAAACATCTGCACCAGCTGCAAAGGCCACTGAAATAACCTCATAAAGAGAATCCATGGCCTCCAACACCTGTCCTGTGCCAACAGGCTCACATTACTGTCACTCTATTCAGCATCGTACAGATTGCTCAGGATGAACTGTGTCTCGCCTACAAGGCAATCTCGGACTGTGCCCTAGTAGAGATGCTCCATATCCATAGTCTAACTCCTCATGCATTACCTGCTCAAAAGGGCTGAATCTAATATGCGACATCAACAAAAACATGCTGGAGAGACAGGTTTGTCTCCCAGGGGCTGCACCATTTCTGGAGTAGACTTCCCATACATGTCAAACAGATCACCTCACTGACCCTCTTCAAGTGCAACCTTGATGAGTGGATGGGTAAACACAAATTTGTCCCAGGGGTTCCACCTGTGTCCCTTATTGGACAGGGGCAACAGGTGCTGACTGAGGTTTATTTTTAGGGATAAACTCTTGGCTAGGCTTGTAAGGGCCCCAGAGCCATTAGCCTAGTAACCTCCTATGATGCTATGAGGGCAGTCCTCATATTACAGACTTTCTGGGGTGCTGTTTCTGTCAGAGTGGTATCCATATACTGTGACAGTGGTGTGGTACATCAACAAGCAGGGTGTAATGCATTCCTACACCCATGTCAAGAAATGGCAAAGCTTTGGGAGTGGGCATTGTCTTTTAGTCACTTTCTGATACTGTCTGTATACCTGGAAAAGCTAGTTCTGTAGCATGCTGTCTCAACAAATGTCTGTTTGTCTTATGAGTTGTCTCTCATCTGGTTGGTGGTGAGATTTCTGTTCCAACCAAAAAGTGAAGCCTTGCTGCGATCCTTTTACCAGTTCAGTCACACCAAATGAATTGTCTGTATCCTAGTTTCTGCCTAAAATCCCAACACTACAAAATCTATAATGAAAGAAATATTCATTTTTCAATGTGAGACCCAGAAAAGTGTGAGCATCTCTGACCACCTCTATTTCCTATGCTACTGGATTATCCATCACATTAGCCAATCTTTTCTGCAATAGTGAGTTTATTTATTTATTTTATTTTACTTTATTTTATTTTACATTTGTTAACTGGTAGAGTCCAGCTGGGCAAGTAGCCCGTTTTCGGCAGAGACCCAGGGAGGTAAGCTCCATAACAATAGTACAAAAAGATTACAAAAAAATTTTCAAATGTTTACAAACAATATACAAAAAGTTTGAGAGTTGCCAACAGTCACAGTTTACAAAAAGAGAAATGTAAAACAGAAAACATTACATTTCTTAAGCCTTACTACAGACAGTAATATGAAACTCATTAGATATATAACTAAAAAAAACATTGTGGTATTTTCATTTGGTAGAAGTAAGACAAGAAGATAGCAGAATAGAAAACATTTGATCAAAGACACGAGAGACTAGCCAGGAGTATTACAGGAGCTTAGCCATTGTTTAGTAAGGTATTCCTTTATGAGTTTTTTTAAGCTGTGACAATCTGTGTTTTTTAGGATATTCTGGGGTAATAGGTTCCACTGTTTGGCTACTTTGAAGGAGAAGAGAGAGTCAGCGAAGTAATTATTGGACTTTGTAACCTTGAGTGTAAGATTATTGGATGATCTAAGGGTCCTAGGGTTGGTATTTAGTTGCACTAGGTTGGAGAATGCAGGGCAGTTTTCAGGTTTGTGGATATTAGAGTGGGCAGTGGTGAGCTGATTGAGCAATAACAGATTGGGAAATTCAAGCCAGTGTAGTTTTTGAAGAGCAAGGCAATGATGGGTCCTGTTGGGTGTATTAGCAGCAAATTTTGCTCTTTTGTTATAGCAGGAATCAAGTAGATGTAAATCAGACATGCACAGGTTAGTGAAAAGTTGAGAACAGTAGATAAAGGTGGCTCTGGATGTGGCTAGTCTGGCATTTTGAGTAAGGTAAGGTTTGGCCCTGTACAGAGCACCAAGTTTGATGTGAACTTTCTTAATTGTGAGTGATGTGTTCATTGAGTGTTAGGTTGTTGTCTGTTGTGACACCAAGTAGATGTTCATCGTGCATACAGCTGCAGTCATTACAGATAGGTTATCTTGCCATCAGGCGGGTCCTCAGTCGGCCGAATTCCAAAGTCTAGGTCCGGCGTCGGTTGTCGTCGCTTCTTCCCTGACGTCAGTGCGGCAGGGGTATAAAAGAGGCAGCTAACACCATTTTCTTCAGTCTTTCTTGCCGCACGGTGCCCGAAGCAGAAGCAGTTTGCAAGTGCCGGTCGGCCAGCTCCTGAGATTTACAAACAGTATTTCAGCCGAAGTCTTCTTTAAAGCTAAGTACCCTGTTGGGGAAACTTTTCTTGCCTCAGTCCGATGTCAGACAAAGTTAATAATTGCATTTCTTGTGGGAAGCAAATACCGTATAAGGATTTTCACTCTTTCTGTATACCTTGCTTAGGGCCAGACCACGACATCTCGGCCTGCCATTTTTGTGCTAGGTTCAACAAGCGCACTATTAAGCGCCGGGCGGAGTTCGCCCTTCATTATTTTGGCAAAAAATGTAATTATATCATGTCGTCGGATACACCGACACCAGTTTTAGGAAAAAGACGCAAAGACAACGACCGCCATCCGAGGCCCGCACCGAGAACTGAGACCACGCTTAGGCCGACTACCGGTTCTCAGCGAGGCGCCTACACAGCCCCTGACTACCGATGAAATTATTTTACCAGTGTCTTCAGTACCCGAGGTCGCAGGCTCCTCGGTCTCCATTCCCACTGCAGATACCGACACCACTCTTGGCAGGGAAACTGAAAATTTAGTGAGGCCTGCCATTTCTGAAGGCATCTTCAGGCCTTCCACCTTATCTATTAAAGCCTTCACTAAATCTAAAGCTACCATCAAAACTAAAAAACAAGGCCCTCAGACCTCCTCTCAAGGCCCCATGCCTAAAAAACAGATGCTTAAAATGGCTGAGGATTTGATAACTCTCATCAGGGGTTCTCATCCCCCCTCTGACAAAAGACCCAGATTGGAGGAAGACTACCCTTTCTCTGACCAGGCTTCTATTACCTCAGACCATTCTGAGGACCAGGATTATGCCTTTTCCCCTTTTGAAGACTCTGATGCTGAGGAGTCTATTCCCTCAGTCTCCCCCCCCTGAGGACTACTCTTTTAGGGAAACCCTGCATACATTGAGGGAGCACTTCCACTGGGAAGGCCAAGATTACTCAGATTCCAAGAAAAGGCTCAGGGAATTTCTACTGCTCCCCCAGCACAGGCCCCTGGCTATCCCTCCTGTTTTAGATATTTTGGATGATGTGTACGCAGAAGCCAGTCTTAATCCAGATTCTTTACCTCCAGCCCCTGTTAAACCAGACAGGTATTACCGGGTTCCTGATTCTCACCAGTTCCTTTATAAAAGCCATACTGCTGACCTAGAAACTATTTCACAGGGTCCCAAGGGGATAAAGGCCTCTACTGCTAAAAACCCTTTACCTTCAGAGAGAGATTCCAGAGCATTAGAAAGGTGGGGGAAAAAGGTGTATACATCAGCCACTTTAACCATGAGGGCATTAAACTGTCAATTTCATATGTTAAAGTACCAACGGTTTTTGTTATCCCAGCTGATAAGCAAAATGGCACAAACAGAACAACCAGATTTGAAAGAGTTGCAAGATTTGTTGCATGGAGCAGAGCAAGTGGGTAAACATACCTTGCAGTGTGGTTTTGATGCTTTAGAGGCCTCATGTAGAGCTGCTGTCACAGGGTCTGTCATACGTAGACATGCTTGGCTCAAAAAGCAAACCTTACCAGATCATGTCAAAGCAAAGTTATTAGATGCACCACTTCAAAAAGATGTATTGTTCGGTGTTAAAGCTGAGGAGGTACTAAAGAAAATGGAAGAAAAAGCGAAATCTATGCAAACAGTTAAAGATTTCTTGCAGGTGCAACCACCACGCTTCAGCAGAAACTGGCCTTCAGAAAATTGGTCCTTTCCAGCCACAGACAAACCTCAAAGGGGCAGATACAGACACCCAAGGGGTAGAGGACAACCTCAAGGATCTTACAGAGCTAGACAGTGGCAAGCACCAACCCCAAGAGGTGGAGAAGATAGGCCACAGTCATTTAGAAAACAGACACAATGACTTCCCCCTATGCCTGCCAAACAAAGCTATAATGGCAGCACCTCTGGGCGGAAAACTGGCATTATTTTCAAAAAACTGGCACATTGTTACAAAAGACAAATGGATTCTGGACATTATAGACAGAGGCTACAGGTTCCATTTTTCACACCCTTCCAAAAATGAGAGGCTTGCCAGACCTGCCACAAAATCAGTGGGCAGAGGCACAAAGACAAATTTCCGCTCTCATGGATATGAAAGCAATTCAAGAAGTACCTGCAAAAGAACAAGGCCAAGGTTTTTATTCCAGACTATTTCTGGTACTAAGGAAGGACAAAGATTGGAGACCCATCTTAGACCTATCCATCCTAAACACATATCTACAGGTACCAAAATTCAAGATGCTCACATTACAGCAGCTTCTTCCCATGCTGGGCAAAGAGTCTTGGCTGGTAATGTTGGACCTCAAGGAGGCATACCTGCATGTCCCTATCAGGCAAGATTGCAGAAGATACCTCAGATTTCTTGCAGGTTCAACCCATTACCAATTCTCTGCATTGCCCTTTGGCTTATCTACTGCGCCCAGAGTGTTTACGAAATGCCTGGCATCAGTAATTGTTTTCTGCAGACAACAAGGAATACAAATTACCCATATCTGGATGACTGCCTGATCCAAGCGGACAGCAAGGACATTCTATTGCAGCATCTGGCGTTTATAATAAAACTGTTAAACTACCTGGGATACACAGTGAACAAAAAGAAATCAAAACTAATACCTTCTCAACAGATAACTTTCCTGGGTGCCAGCTTAAATACAACCACCCAGATGGCCTACCTCACGCCAGACAAACAAGGGCAACTGTCTCACTACTTCAACAAAATGGCAACTTTAACCAGACTAACTGCAAGGAAAGTCCTGCAGGCTCTGGGATTCATGGCATCTTGCATCCTACTGATACCATGTGCAAAGCTGCATATGAGGAAACTGCAATGGTACCTAAAAAACTTATGGTCTCAACACAGCCACAGCTTGGAAACAATTATACCACTCATTCCATGCCTTCAAAAGGAATTTTTGTGGTGGGCTCAAGCATGCCAAAGAAACACAGGTCTCCCTTTCTGTTTACCTCAAGCAACTCAAATCATCACAACGGACGCCTGGGGAGCACACATGGCAGATCATTGCATTCAGGGAAGATGGTCCCAAAAAGAGAAGTACCTACACATCAATCAAAAGGAGATGCTAGCTGTGCAAAATGCCCTTATGACCTTCAAGGACCTACTGCAACCAGGCCAGCTATTGATAAGGACAGACAACACCACAGTCATGTGGTACATAAACAAACAGGGCGGAACTCATTCATACCCCCTGTGCAGGCAAGCCATGACCCTGTGGAACACAGCTCTAGAATTACAAATTCAACTACAGGCACAATTCCTGCCAGGGAAGGAAAACACACTGGCAGACAACTTAAGCAGAAACATGACAGACCCACACGAATGGAAGTTGCATCCTCAAGTCTTCTCAAAGATAACTCAGGCATGGGGACAGCCAGACATAGATCTATTTGCTACCCACAGAAATTACCAGTTGAAAAAATTCTGTTCAAGGACCTATCATCCACAGGCCTGGAAAAGTGGACGCACTCTCCTTCAATTGGACAACATTGACAGTCTATGCCTTCCCGCCTCTTCCTCTGCTGACCAAAGTTCTATTAAAAGCCAGAGCAGAGAGGCCACAAATGATTCTCATTGCTCCAGACTGGCCACGACAGCACTGGTATCCTCTCCTAAAGAGCCTGTCACACTCACCACCATGGATCCTACCTCTTGTCTCTCTTCTCTTGTCCCAGCACAACTACAAAACCCTTCACAGCCAGCTCAAAACCTTAAATCTAGCTGCATGGAGAATACCTTAATTTCCCAACAGACTCTCCTCTCCAAGGAGGTGCAGGATGTCATCTTGGAGGCCAGAAGACCCTCTACTAGAAAAACCTACTCCGCCAAATGGAAACAGTTTTGTTCCTGGAATCAAGAAAAGGGCCAGAATCCTTGGGTAATAAATATACCTCAAATTTTACAGTACCTAGCTGAGATGTTAAACAGTGGCCTTTCCTCCTCCTCCTCCATCAAGATCCACGCTTCAGCCATTTCTGCACAATACAATACAGATCCTCCTTTATTCTCACATCCTCTATTAAGGCAGTTCCTCAGCGGGGCAAAAAATATAAAACCCCCACGGAAACCACCAGTCCCAGCTTGGGACCTCAACTTCGTATTGGAAAAGCTGACCCTGCCTCCCTTTGAGCCGGCTTCTTCAACAGAGCTACAATACTTGTCGTGGAAAACAGCCTTCCTCCTGGCTATTACCTCAGCACGCAGGGTTTCGGAGCTACAGGCCCTCATGGCTGTGCAACCATTCATCATTTTTCATCAGGACAGAGTTTCCTTACGAACCAACCCTAAATGCCAAAGGTTGTATCCAGTGTAGCTTTGAATCAGACTATTCATTTTCCTACCTTTTATCCAAATCCACAGGACAAAGGAGAGAGACTACTACATTCCTTGGACATTCACAGACAACTTTGTTATTACTTGGACAGAACAAAGTCCTTCAGGAAATTTGACCAGCTCTTTGTGTCTTATGCTACAGGTGCTCAAGGAAAGGCAATTTCCAAACAGACAATTTCAAAATGGATAGCCCACTGCATACGCTTTTGTTATTCATTTCATGGAAAATCTGTGCCTGTATACATCAGATCCAACTCCACCAGGGCTACAGCTACCTCTGCAGCTTTCCTCAGGGGGGTCCCTACCAAGGACATTTTGGAAGCAGCTACTTGGAGTTCAGTGCACATTTTCTCCAAGCATTACCACCTTCCACTATACTCTAAATCTAGAGCGGGCTTTGCCACAGCAGTCCTGCAGGGCATACTAGCCCCTCCTAGTTCCACTTAGTACCTACCACCCTTACTTAGCTTTGGGATTCTACCCATCTGTAATGACTGCAGCTGTATGCACGATGAACATAGTACAGTTTTGTACCTACCATGAATGTAGATGTTCGAGTGCTCATACAGCTGCAGTTCAGGTTACCTTCCCTCCATCCCCTGTTAGGACAGGCCTTATGACAAACACCTTTATCATACAACCTTTTTGGGGTATTCTTTTATGGTGTATTTGCTTGCAACTACTGTTTTTTGATTTATCTACATTGCATGTTTGCATAATACTATGTTTTGCCTTCCTTCTGGGGGCACCTGACATCTGGGGCAAGAAAAACTGAAGAAAATGGCGTTGGCTGCCTGTCTCTTTTATACCCCTGCCGCACTGACGTCAGGGAAGAAGCGATGACAACTGACGCCGGACCTAGACTTTGGAATTCGGCCAACCGAGGACCCGCCTGATGGCAGGATAACCCATCTGTAATGACTGCAGCTGTATGAGCACTCGAACATCTACATTTATGGTAGGTACAAAACTGTACTTTTTGTTTGGTTAACTGGTTCTGTTATGGTGTCATTAGTGGAGTAGATATAGAGAGAGGAGGTGGTTTTGCTTTGGATTTCCTGCTAGTGAAGATCATTTAATTTTGTTTTGTTTGGGTTTAGGATGAAGTTCATTTAGGTAAATTTCAATATTTAGAAACTTTTGCAGTTTATCTTTGAGTTCTTGGGGTGTGGGAGCAGAGCAAATGAGAGTAGCATCATCAGCATATTGAATGATAGAAGCAGATTTAGTGGCAGTGTTTAGACTATTTGTGAATATAATAAAAAGGAGAGGGCCAAGGATGGAACCCTGAGGAACCCCAACAGAGACTGAGAGGACTGTGGAGAGTTTATTATCCCATTTAGTTGCCTGTTGTTGATTAGTAAGGTAGTTAAAGAACCAGTTGAGAGCTGAAGAGCTGAGGTTGATGGAGGCTAGAGTGTTTAGTAGTTGGTAGGACACCATATCAAAAGCTTTGGACATATCAAGGAATATAGTAGAGACTAGTTATCCATTGTTTTTGAGGATGTTGATGTAGTTAGTGAAACTTACGAGGGCTGTGAAGGTACTGTGTTTTGGACGGAAGCCATGCTGTGAACTGGATAAGAGGTTATTTATAGTGAAGTAGTCTAGGAGCTGCTTGTGGATACATTTCTCTAAGATTTTGGATAGGGGTGAGTTAATGGCAATGAGCCAATAATTAGAGAGATCTTTAGATGGGCCTCTCTTGTGGAGGGGGATGATATTGGATATTTTCCATAGTATGGGGATAGGTTGTTCTGCGATGGAACGATTGATTAGGGATAGATATGGGATGGAGCTTGCAGCAGTTTTTAAGAAGTCATTAGGGAGCTGGTCAGCTGCCAGACAGGAAGGTTTTAGTTTTGATAGGAGTTTTTTTATATAAGAGGTTTGTATGGGTTTAAAAGAGAAGTAGTTGGGTTTAGAGTTAGTAGAGGTAGGCACTGTAAGGGGTTGGTTAGATTTGTTGTTTAAAAGTGAGGTGATAGTTGTAATGAAATGAGAGTTAAATTGGTATGCTAGACATTCAGTGCTATTTGTTGTAGTTGGTGCAGGGGTAGAGGTTTTGCCAGGGTTGAGGAGGTAGTTAAGATTTTGCCAAAATTTTTGTGGGTTATATGTTTTTGCTGACAAGCTAGAAAAAAGATTTGTTGTCAGATATTTGCTTCTTCTTTAGGTTTCTTAGTTGTTTGTAAGAGGTGAGGTTTTCTGAGGTTTTGGAGGTTTGATAGAGAGTCTGGGCTCTATCCCTTTGTTTATTAAGAGATTTAGCATATTTGGTTATCCAAGGTAGGTTTTTGTAGGCGATGTTCATCATGTTTCACTGTTGCAGTCATTACTCTTGGGTTATCCTGCTGGCAGGCTACCCTCAGTTGGCCAGAATTCCAAAGTCTAGGTCCGGCGTTGGTTGCTGTCGACTCTTGCCTGATGTCAGTGCGCCAGGAGTATAAAAGATGCAGTCAACGCCATTTTCTTCAGTCTTTCTTGCTGCGCGGTGCCTGAAGCAAAAGCAGTTCGCAAGTGCCAGTCTGCCGACTCCTGAGGTTTTCAAATCCGAATTTCAGAACCGAAGTCTTCATTAAAGCTAAGTACCCCGTTGGGGAAACCCTTTTCTTGCTCCAGACCGATGTCAGAAAAAGTTAACAATTGTATTTCTTGTGGGAAGCAAATATCTCATAAGGATTCTCACTCTTACTGTATTCCTTGCCTAGGCCCTGATCACAACATTGCTAGCTGTCGGTTTTGTGCTAGATTTAACCAACGCACTATCAAGCGTTGGTTCGATTTTGCATTTCATTACTTTGGCCGAAGATTTAATTATATAATGCCATCAGACCAGCCGACAACTGGAGTTTGCTAAAAATGCAAGGACAAAGAAAAGGATAGGCATCCGAGGTCCAAAACTGACGAGGCCTCTGCTAGGCCAGTCGCCAGTTCTCAGTGAGGCGCTTTTGCAGCCCCTGGCGCCCGCTACCTCAGAGCCACAGGCCGCTTCCGATTCCCACGTGGAGCCGACTGGGCCTCTGGATACTCAAGGTATTGGACACTGGGAAATCATTTCCCTCAGATGGGTCCGGAGCCGCTGAACAGGCATCGGCTTCTGAGGGTGTCTTCAGACCTACACAACTATATATTAAGCCAGCTTCAAAGACTAAAGTTATCTTTAAAGACAAAGAAACAAGTACAGCATTCACCTACTCAGACTTCATGCCTAAAAAACAGATGCTCAAAATGGCCGAAGATATAATTACTTTGATCAGGGGCTCCCATCCCCCTCCTGATAAGAGGCCTAGGCAAGAGACAGAGTATGATTCTTCTGATCAGGTTTCTATTTCCTCTAATTCTTCTTCTGAACAGGATTACTCCATGCTTCCCCTATGAGGATTCTGATGCTGAAGAATCCATTCCTTCAGCCTCTCCTCCTGAGGATTATTCTTTTGGGGAAACCCTGCATACCATGAGGGAGCATTTCCACTGGGAGAGCCAAGATTATTCTGAATCTAAGAAAAGGCTCAGAGACTTTCTGCTACTTCCTCAGCACAGACCCTTTGCTATTCCACCTGTTCTACACATTGTAGATGATGTATTTTCAGAGTCCGGCTTGTCCCCCGACTCTTTACCCCCTGCACATGCTAAGCCAGACAGATACTGCAGGGTCCCGGTTTCTCATAAATTCTTATACAAAAACCCCGCTGCTGACCCAGAAACTATATCTCAGGGTCCCAAAGGAGTTTAAGCTTCCACTGCAAAAAACCCTGTCCCCTCTGATAGGGATTCTAGGGCTCTAGACAGATGGGGGAAAAAAAGTCTACACTTCTGCTACCCTGGCTGTAAGGGCTTTAAATTGTCAGTTTCATATGCTTAAGTATCAGCAATATTTAATGTCACTGCTTAAACAGACTTTGTTGACAAATACTGAATGTTCAGAGAAAAAGGAATAGCAGGATTTATTGCATGCAGCTGAACAAGGGGGAAAGCATACTTTGCAATGTGGTTATGATTCACTGGAGGCCTCTTGCAGGGCCGCAGTTACAGGTTCTGTGATTAGAAGGCGTGCTTGGTTAAAGGAACAGAATCTGCCTGATCATGTTAAAGCAAAATTATTAGATGCACCATTACAGCATGACACTTTGTTTGGTACTAAAGCAGAAGAGGTGTTGAAAAAAATGGAGGATAAAGCAAAATCCATGCAGACAGTCCAGGATTTCTTACAGGTACAGCCACCCAGGTTTAGCAGGAACTGGCCTTCTAAAAATTGGTCCTTTCCAGTGTCAGACAGACCACAAAGAGGCAGATACAGGCGTCCCAGAAGCAGATCTCAGCCCCAAGGCTCATACAGGCCTAAACAATGGGGTGCTCCTACCTCCAAAAGCGGAGAAGACCAATCACAACCTTACAGGAAACAGTCCCAATGACTTTCCTCTACCAGATCTAAGCACTTTTCTTTTGGCAGTCCCCTTAGGGGAAAACTAGCACTTTTTTCATCAAATTGGCAAATGGTTACCCAAGACAAATGTGTCCTGAACATAGTGTCCCAAGGCTTACAAGTTCCATTTTCACACTCTATCAAGGTCAAAAGGTATGCCAGACCTGCCACACAATCATTGGGCAGAGGCACAAAAACAAATTACAGCCCTCATGGACATGAGGGCCATTCAGCAAGTACCACAACAAGAGTAGGGGCAAGGATTTTACTCCAGACTTTTCGTAGTACCCAGAAAGGGCAAAACCTGGTGACCAATACTGGACCTGTCTATACTAAATACGTTTCTGGAAGTTCCAAAATTCAAGATGTTGACTCTACAGCAGCTTCTGCCCATGCTGGCAAGAAGGCTTGGCTCATAACTTTGGACCTAAAAGAGGCATACCTGCATGTCCCAATCAGACAATCTTGCAGCAGATACCTCAGATTCATAGCTGGCTCAATGCATTACCAATTCTCTGCTCTGCCCTTTGGCTTATCTACTGCGCACAGGGTCTTCACAAAATGCCTGGCACCAGTAATTGCGTTTTGCAGACAAAAAAGAATTCAAATATATCCCTACTTGGACGACTGCCTAATTCAAGCAGAGAACAAAGACATTCTTCTAAAGCATCTGGTGTTTGTAAAAAGATTACTAATTGGCCTAGGGTACACAGTAAACGAAAAGAAATCAAAACTAGTGCCCTCTCAAGAGATAATATTCCTGGGTGCAAGCTTAAATACAACTGCCCAGATGGCTTATCTCACGCCAGACAAACAAAAGCAACTGACTATTTACTTCAAGAAACTGGCAACAAAAACCCACTTATCTGCAAGTAAAATTCTGCAGGCCTTGGGTTTCATGGCATCCTGCATTCTACTAATTCCATATGCCAAACTGCATATGAGGAAACTACAATAGTATCTAAAAAGTGTTTGGACTCAGCATTGCCACAGCCTGGAGACAGTAATTGCACTCATTCCCTGCCTGCAACAGGAGTTTCGATGGTGGGCAGAAGCCTGTCACCACAACAAGGGTCTGCCATTCAGTTTACCCACAGCCAGACAGACACTGACAACTGATGCATCAGATTATGCCTGGGGGGCCCATATGGCAGGAAAATGTATTTAGGGCACATGGCCTGCAAACCAGATGCGTCTTCACATCAATCAAAAAGAGATGCTAGCTGTTCAAAATGCCCTGACAGCTTTCAAGGACCTGCTTCATCCAGGACATTTACTGATAAAGACAGACAACACTACAGTCATGTGGTACATAAACAAGCAGGGAGGTACACATTCCTTCCCCCTCTGCAGACAAGCAATGACCTTATGGGACACAGCATTGGCTTTTCAAGTTCACCTGCAAGCACAATTCCTGCCAGGAAAAACAAATACTCTGGCAGATGAACTAAGTAGAAACCTCATGGATCCCCACGAATGGAAACTGGATCCACAAGACTTCAGCATGATAAGGAAATGGGGATGCCCAGACATATATCTATTTGACTCCCCTCACAACTGCCAATTGCAGAGATTTTGCACAAGGATTTATCACAAGCAAGCATGGAAAGTGGACGCCCCATCCTTCAGCTGGAAAAATCTAACAGTATATGCTTTTCCCCCACTGCCTCTCCTTCCCAGGGTACTCCTAAAGTTCAGACAAGAGAAGCCAAAAATGATACTGATTGCACCAGACTGGCCACGCCAGCACTGGTACCCAATTCTAAAGAGCTTGTCTCAAGGTCCAGCATGGATATTGCCTCAGATTTCTCACTTGCTGACCCAACAAAACAATCAGATCTTGCACAGCCAACTCAGGACCTTAAATCTGGCAGCATGGCGGATAATGTAGCCATTCAGAACACTCCTCTTTCAAAAGCTGTTATGGATGTTATCTTGGAGGCCAGGAGGCCCAGTACCAGAAAATCTTATGCAGACAAATGGAAGAGATTCTGTGCTTGGAACCAGGAACAAGGCATTGACACAGGTGTACCAAATATCCCTCAGATTTTACAATACCTAACTGAGATGCTGAACAAAGGCCTTTCTTTCTCATCAATTAAGATCCATGCCTCTGCCATTTCAGCCCATTACAATATGGAACCACCTATCTTTTCTCATCCGTTAATAAGGCAGTACCTCAGAGGGGCCAAAAACATTAGACCTCCAAGGAGAGCACCAATTTCGGCCTGGGACCTCAATTATGTTTTGGAAAAAATCACACTGCCTCCTTTCGAGCCAGCATCAACAGCAGATATAAGATTCTTATTCTGGAAAACAGCTCTGCTCCTAGCAATAACCTCTGCAAGGTGACTCTCGGAGTTACAAGCACTCATGGCTGTGGAACCTTTCATCATTTTCCATCCAGCCAGGGTTTCTCTGAGGACAAACCCTACATTTATGCCTAAGGTGGTGTCCAGTGTGGCCCTCAACCAAACCATTCACTTGCTTACCTTTTTATCCAAATCCACGAAACAAGGGAGAGAAAATTCTGCATTCTTTGGACATACACAGGCAGTTACGCTTCTACTTGGACAGAACTAAAGCTTTCGGAAAGACTGAGCAACTTTGTGTCATATGCTGCAGGATCACAAGGAAAGGCTATCTCAAAACAGACTGTTTCTAAATGGATAGGCCATTGCATCCATTTCTGCTATTTTCAACATGGCAAATCAGTGCCTAAGGGCATTAGGCCTCATTCCACCAGAGCAGCAGCCTTCCTCAGAGGAGTACCAACCAAAGATATCTTAGAGGCTGCAACTTGGAGTTCAGTGCACACAGTCACAAAGCACTACCACTTACCTCTTTACTCTAAGTCCAGAGCAGGTTTTGCCACTGCAGTTCTGCAGGGCCTCATAGCGTCTCCTAATCCTATTTAGCCCAGCCACCCATCCTCAGCTTTGGGATTCAACCCAAGAGTAATGACTGCAACAGTGAAACACGATGAACATAGTACAGTTGTGTACCTACCATAAATGTAGATGTTCGAGTGTATTCACTGTTGCAGTCCAGTTTACCCACCCACCATCCCCCTTTTTCTTTGCTGGGATTTGTCTCTATTCTATACAACCTATTTGGTGTATTTGCTTGTAGATGAAGGAAATGTTATTTTTCTGCATGCATTTTTATTGGCATATTTTTTCAGCTTACCAATTTGGGGGCACCTGACATCTGGGGCAAGAAAAACTGAAGAAAATGGAGTCAGCTGCATCTTTTATACCCCTGGCGCACTGACGTCAGGGAAGAGGCGACAGCAACTGATGCCAGACCTAGACTTTGGAATTCTGGCTGACTGAGGGTAGCCTGCCAGCAGGATAACCCAAGAGTAATGACTGCAACAGTGAATACACTCGAACATCTACATTTATAGTAGGTACACAACTGTACTTTTCCATTTATGAGGTTGGGAGGATGGCTTAATGGCTAAGGTGTTTGTCTTACAAACCCAAGGTGCATGGTTGGAGTCTCACAAGGGATAATTGGCTAGGCTTAAAATGGCTCGCAAGTGCAGTTAGCTTAGTACTAAACCATGAACCTATGAGACCAAAAATTAGCATCCCTAAAAGCGTGCAAAAGATTTCGGAGGGGAATATTTGGGATCTTTCACTTCATATCAGAATGATTGCCTCTCCCTCCTGTTGAGCTTGTTACAGTGGGTTGATCTTGCATTTCTTTCTTGGAAAGCTATTTTTCTTGTAATATGAGTTTAAAGCAGCATGTCTCAAACCTGCATAGTTTGGCTTTCACAAGGATAGAGTGGTGCTGTGCACTAATCTTTCATTTTTGCTAAAGGTGACTACCAACTCTGACATGAACCAGTCGGTTAGTCTTCTGGTATTCTTTCCCAGTCATTCCAGTCATGGAGCTTATCTTCTGTATTGCCTTCATGTGGACAGACCATTGTGTTTCTGCCGCCATCAAACTTAAGAATTTAGGAAAGATTAGCAATTCTTTTATCTCATTCAGATACAAAACTGGATGCTAAGGTGTCCAAAGCTACACGGTCTAGATGGATTTCAGACTGTATTTCTTTTGTTTATCATAAACAAGGCAAGTTCTACCTACTGAGCACAGAACACATGATGACAGAGCAGTAGCCACTGCCCTTGCATTCTTTTGCAGTGTGCGCTGATGGTTTCAGCTGTTTGGGCTTATGAAGTATTACAAGCTGCACATTATTTTCCAGAATCAAGCTACATTCTGGGTCACATTATTCCACTGTATTCTTATCTATACTACCCAAGTTAGTTGCTAGGGATTCTGTCCTGGCAGTAAAGTAGGATAAACAGGCTGTATCAAATATGTAAAGTATGTGCTTACCATAATGATAGCTCTGCACGGTCCATTTTGGCTTAGGAGGGTTTTAGATATATGCTTGACTTGTATGTTTGGCTTGGTACATAGGCTGAAGTTCAGATCTGGAGAAACAAAGGTACGCTACGGCTTATAAGGAATAGGACAGGAGTTGAAGTCCAGAAAGTTGGCATCTTTGGCAAGGCAGCTGAGTTGTTGATGTCCTGTAAATAAAGGAGTGTGAGCCACGATCATGCTGATCCACTGTTATGGTAAATACACAGCCTTTATTTGTGTGGTCAGCAACCTGGGTTCCATGTGAATGGAGAGGGTGTTAGGAGGTTCTTCAGTTCATTTCATGTTTTCTCCTTGTGTGAACTTTCTTTCATTGGGTATAAGCATCAGCTAACTGTTTGGCTTGAGGTTCATGGCTTCAAGCTTAAATAGCAAAAGGCATGGAAGTAAGACCTCTGTCTGCACTAGCTGTGGACCTAGTACTGGCGATTTGTTTGTAGAGGGGAAGCAGAGTAAGGGGTTTGAGATTAGATCTGCCAGGCAGATTTCAGGCAGCAATGATTGTCATGATTAAGACCAAGAAAAGGGCCTGTCAGATATTTAAAAAGTAAATGAACCGGATGCAGGAGCTTAAGACAAGCAAATGCTGGAGCAGGCATGTCATCATGGCCTTCACTTTGTGTGTTCTGACATTGTATGCATTTAGTATAATAAAGTCATATAATAAAGTCAGTACCAAGCTTTTCTGACTCCTGCCTGACTTCCATCTCCCACAAAGGTTCATCTTCCGTGGATCAATTGGGGTCCACCCAGTAGTTAGAGTGATGATAGCTTTTACTAGCCAGTTAGGGAATCAAGTACAGGTGGTGACTGGTGGTTTTACAGAACAACATGTTAGCCATTAGATTTTTTTTTTTTTATCAATGCTATTTTATTGGTAGACAAAGAACCTAAGCCTTGTAGGACATGTTATTGAAGAGTTTCTTTGACTGGTCCTCTGACTGTGCTTTCTGCAGTTTCTCCTGTTGGATTTAATAATGTATGACATATTTAAGCCTTTGCAAGAGATGTAATTCCTTCACAGTGATTGTTCATCAATGAAGCCCTTTTCATGTTATTGCAATGTTTTACTTTTTAATGCATTTATTCTCATTGTATAGGTCTTTCCCATAACTGCTTGATACTGATTCACAGCTTTCGTTTCCTTCTAGTGCTAATTCCAGATTAATTCCTCCTTAGGTACAGTAGCTGGGTAGCTGGTATCCAATGTGCTTTTTTTCTACTTTTATACTTCCCTCAAGTTCTTTATCCATCCAGTGGCTGAGAATGTATACTAATTCTGGGGTATACTTGGGTTGCCACTTTCCTACCCATGCCACTAGGTAGGTCATGGATTCCATTGATTAAGTAGGCACATAACCTCACCATGGCCTCTAAACCTGGAAGTCATTAGTTGCTTGTTCTTTCTGGGATGTACACAGGTGACATCCAGTATAGCAGAAAACTTTCTGTACCTCTAGTTGAAATCACTTTATAAAACATTAGCTTTTCTTTATTGCATCCCTGCATTTTCTGTGATTGATAATTATATTGAGGTGGTAATCAAGTTACTTGCAGACTTACTGTGGAATATTTGCCACCTGAACATAAGAGGCCTGTCCAGCTTCTCCTATCCAAACCAAATAGGATATTTGAGTTGGAACTGGGAGTTTGATTTTATTGATCTCAGTGTCCAAACCAGTGCATAAAATGCACCAGTGCCAGTTAATGTGCACACTGCAGATTGATTTTAACTAAGGTCTGCATGTGGAGATGGGTAAAGTTGTTTGTTCAGTCATTTTAAGAGATGCTTTGGTTTCTGTTATTGGTGTTTGCAAGAGTTTCCAGTAGACTTGTATGCAAGTAGAGGTGATAGTCTTTAGATGTGTAGGTGTGTGTGTGATGAGTACACCTCATTCATAAAAGTATGGGTGGCTTTGCCCCCTAAATTGCATGTTTTTTTTTAATTCTTTATTTTAGAAAAAAATGGTATACAAAATGGCTTTTCAACCCACCTGTACTGCACCAGAGCATGTATTTTGTTTATAGCTTATTACTGTGCAGATGATTATGTAGATTATTTGTACTAGCTTAGCCACAGTTAGTTACACTACTTTCTACAGGAGATTGAGAGGTCATACTCAGAATTAATTTAGAATAATTCATCCACTCATCTGGGTTACATTTGAAAAGAGATGGGGATCTACTTTGATGTTCATCACATTGATCACTACTGCAGTCGCTTTAGCTATATGGGTTATGTCCTGCCAAGGATATAACAGCCAGCCAACTTCCAAAGCTTCAAGGTACCTTCCACATGCCCAAACATCAGTCAACTTGAACCCTTAAAAGCTTTCCTTCTGCCGAAGAGTATGCTACTCTTAGGCCTTCGAGGATTGACATTCATCTTGGGCTGTTCCTTTGTGGGCCAGATAAACTGCCTTTTTGGAAAAAATCTTCCATTTTAAAATTTGTTTGTTAATACTTTCCTGTACAGAAAATTTATTTTTAAGCTAAGAGTTTGTGTTTTAACACTGTCATGAGGCCATACTGTACTTTTAAATGACACCAAACTTTTTCCTGTCAATTTAAAACTTGTTTAAAGTAATTGAAAACCATTTTCTGCAGGGAAATTTTTTATTTTAGTTTTTTGGGGATAGCAAATTGTTTTAATGTGTTTTTGTGTGAAAAAGTGACCTTTAAAGAGTATTAATTTTACTGGCTTTTGTTACTTGTCAAGCAGTCAGTCATTGCCATCACAGCATGCAGGCAAGCAGTGTGCCTCAGCCACAGGTGTGGTCATTCTACATACCACTAATCTTTTACCCTGGATCCCTCTGGTGTAGCACCTACAGTCACTATGAACCGGGGGTTAGCCACATCCTCTGTAGTTATTGGATTCCCCTCAGTAGGCAAGGGAGAGAGACTCTTGTCGGTCCTGTCTTGTCAGAATGTTACGCCCATCCTTGAGGAAGCTGCAGCTGCCATTAATAACATTGTTGGCCCCATTTTTCTTAAAACCTCCCAGATGATGATAAAAGTGAGATTTTACATTCTTTTTTAAATAAAATTTTATTTTTTGGTTCCTCTTTTGCTGAGGTGATCAAAAAGTGTGATGAGAGAGGTAAGTTGCTACACAGAATCTCTAAGATTTTTCAGCCCTCTTTTTTTTCCAAATTTTGTAAGGGATTCCCTAATCCCTCAATCAGTTTTCACAAAAAAAAAAAAAAATAAACAAAATAAACAGTCTCAGCAAAATGTAGGTAAATACACGTGTAAGAAGAAATGACAAGGGGGTTCCAAAAAAAAATTCACAAACCTGCCCACAAAACCAAGGACAGTCCAAATCAGACTGACTCTTCAAGGGATCTTGTCATGCCCCCCCACACACACACTCACACGTGCACTCGCACACACTGGCAGCCCCCTTTCCCTTACAGAAAGTCTGTATCTCCCCTTTTCTGTTTGGCATCAGATAGTTTCAGGCAAATCATTTCTGAAAATCATTTATCAAGGTTACAGGTAATGGTGGGAGAAAATTATTACTTTCCTTTCAGGCCAGTGTTTTATTTGGGCCCATCTTTCATCACATGGTGTCCCAGGGAGTGATAGAACCAGTTCCTCTTTCCCAGATGTGTGGATTTCTTTTTATTCTTTAGCGCTTTTATTAAATTATCACTTAAGACATGGGCAAACATTAATTATGGTAAGAGAAAACAAACCATATTAACATGTTTCCAATTATATACATTATACATGACATATGTTCTTTTTTTATAACTGGCCATCAGTCCAGCATTACATAATTTGTTCGATTCCTGCCTTCCCTTAAAACTCAGTCCTCCTCCAGAACATTATTTTGCTTGTATTGTTCCAACAGTTTCTGTTTGCTTCTGTATAATTTGCGGTTTCCCTTTTCTAAAGATTCCACTATCAGTTCCTTTTTATCCGTTATAAAATTAAATACTTCAAATACAGTTGATTTAGACTTGATTTCCATTTTCTAGTAATTGCTTTTTAGCAGCCATCAGAATGAAACTTAACATATATGACTAATATCCTGTATGACTTTATCCTTACTAATACAGGTCTTGGCTGCTTTCAAATGGACAGATTTGAAGCATACATTCTTATGCCAACTCATTTAGCAAATCCTGCTGACAAATACCAATGTCCTTCTATTCATTCTTGGTGTGGGATTTCTTGCCTTCAAGTGACCCGTATGTCGGCTCCTATACAAAAGCTTCAGCTTAGCTGTTGCAGCTGCATGGGACGTCACACATAGGGCGATAAACCAGGGACCCTGTGTGTGGCGTCTGCACGCATAATCCTCAGAACTTTTCAGCCGCAGACGACTTTGCATTGTATGATCGCTCTCTAGACGTCGGATTGACTGTAGATAAGTAACCCGTTGGGTTTTTTGCATTTCTAATATTTTACTGATCTTTCGCATTGCTTAGGCTTGGTTATTGTAGCTTTCAGCTGATGTCAGGTAAAAAGGGGACCTGTCAATGCAAGCACCAGATTCCCCATAAGGATGCCCATGACAAATGTGTTTTCTGCTTAGGCCAGGAACATGACCGTAATGCCTGCCCTATTTGTAAATCTTTTGTGCCTAAGGCATTACGTAGCCGTTTGGCAGCTCTAAACCTTTACTTAGAAAATTAGTGCCTCAAACGACTGGCTCTCAGGATGGATCCTGCATTGGAGGCCACCCAAGAACCTGTGTGCAAGGAGGCCAAGATGCCTAGGCCTTCATCGCCTGCCGCTTCGCACCCAGATGCCCCGCCAACTACCGATATAGGAGTTCAGCGTTAGCAGATCCATCTCCTCCATCGACCTCCCTCGCAGTGGCCACTGCACAGCCGATGTCTGGCACATCCATGGAGCTATCTTAGACACTGACACCTATCAATGTCGCGGGAAACCAGATTTGGGGGTTCCTTCGACTGGGATCCAGACCTCGGATACAGCCGCTGCCAAACCCAACTCTTGACAGACTCCAACCAATAAGAAGCAGAAAACTAAAAATATTTCACCTGCTTCTGAAGCCCCTCCAGACTGGGAGGCCTTCACCTCCTCTCTTATGCATGCCTTTATGGCCCTTAGGCCTTCTGCCTCACCCACAACTACATTGCCTCTGCTAAGCCCTAGGCCTACCTCTGCTTCTTCTATTCCTATGCCCCCCCCTCCCTGAGGAAGAAGAAGAACATGAATCCTACCTACTCTTCCTTGGATGAATCCATCTCTTATGCCTCCCAGATTGCTTCTCCCAAGGAATATTACTCTCCTAATGAGGATTATGTGGAAGCGGATTCTCCTCCTGAAGACATTAAATGTGGTGAAACCATCACCAAAATGAAAGACTACTTCGAATGGGATACTTCCCAGATGACAGAAACCAAAAATGATACTTTGAACTGCTGCAAGTGGCGTCCCCATCCCCTTCAGCTATTCCCCCTGTTCTTCCTGCATACTTGGATGCATTTACTGCAGCCTCTAGAACTCCTGACTCACAGCCCCCTGCACCTAAGTGCCCAGACCGCTTCTATAAGGTGCCAGAGGAGCAAAATTCCTCAAAGCCACCTTTAACACACCCAGCATTGATTGTCTCTGCCCCTGATAAACAGTCTAGGTTGCTACCTCCTGCCTCCCTATTGCCCACGGATAAAGATAGCAAATCCATGGATAGGATAGGCAAGAAGGTGTACACTTCCTCCACTTTGGCCTTCAGAGCTATTAACTGTCAAACAAACATTACCAAGTATGCCCTGGACTTAGTATCCCAAGCCACCTCTATGTTTACTTCTATTCCTGACAGTCCTATTAAAACAGATATCTCCTCCAAATTATCTTTAGCACTACAAGTGGCTAGGCACACTATAAGATGCAGCTACTGCTCGCTCTGCAGCATCAGCATCCAATCTTGGCTTAGACTACAAAATCTGCCAGAGGACTTCAAGTCTAAAATCTTGGATGCTCCCCTGGATCACAACTTCCTGTCTGGAAAGCAATCTGCAGACCTATTTAAGAATCTGCAAGAAAGAAGCAAAGAGTTACAGGACATTAAACATCTCCTGGTATCCCCTATACCCAAATTTTATAGGAACTACCCGGCTAAGACTACCTTTGTTAGGCATAACCCGCATTCTGCTGCTGCCTCCTCCAGACCCAGAAGAGGAACTAGAAGACATTCCTCATCCAGGCCCACTGGCCCCACCTCCTCAACCTAGACAGTCCTTTCAGGACAGGGGGGTCCCAATAATGTGTGTCTGCTTTGCTCATCTGCCTCTCTCAGCTCACCTTACCCACTGTTTCCCCTTTTGGCAGAAAACCACCACAGACCAATGGGTATTAACCATTATTCAAAAAGGATACTTCCTATCCTGAAAACAAATTCCCCCCTGGATAGGCATCCCATTTCCCCCAAAAAAAACAGTGCCATCTCCTTCCAAAAATTCTGTCAGACCTACAACAACAAGGCACAATAGAGCCTGTTCCCACAGGCCAAGAAGGAAAGGGATTCTACTCCTGTCTGTTCCTGGTCGCTCGAAAGGACAGCCCCTGGAGACCCATTTTGGATCCTTCCTAAACCTTTACCTGCAGGTACCATCCTTCAAAATGCTGTCACTTCCCACTCTCTTGCCCCTCATACCCTCAAATGCTTTCATGGTCACCTTGGATCTAAAAGATGCTTACCTACACATTCCTATCGGGGCCTCAGACAGACGTTTCCTGCGTTTCTCTGGCCCATCCTCGCACTTCCAATTTACGGCCTTGCCCTTTGGCTTATCCACTGCCCCAAGAGTGGTTACAAAGTGCCTAGCCCCAGCCATTGCCTTCTGCAGGACCCAAGGAATCCAGATTTACCCATATCTGGACGACATCCTTATCCTGGCACAGTCAGAAGATTCCCTCTTAAGACATCTACACTTCATTATGTCCCTTTTACAAAGCCTAGCGTTCACCCCAAAACTCAAGAAGTCCTCCCCGAACCCAGACAAGGACAAGATATTCCTAAGTTGCAGAATCAATACAGATTGAATGAAAGCTTTTCTCCCATAGGACAGGGTTCTATCTCTATCTTCCCACTTCCAGGAAGTCTTGTTCTCCCAGAAAGTCACTACAAGGCAGTTCCTTCGACTCCTGGGATTGATGGCAGCAACCATTCCCATGCTTCCATTGGCCAAAATGCATATGTGAAAACTGCAATGGTACCTCACAAATATCTGGTCACACCACCAGAATCACTTGGAACACATTATTCCCCTTCTTCCCTGTTTGAAGAAGGAAATCATTTGGTGGATCCAACAAGTACACCTAAACCCGGGCCTTCCACTGCACCCCCCTCACCCCACACAAATATTGCATACAGATGCCTCAGATTCAGGTTGGGGGAGCCACCTTGCACTCTTACAGAGTCCAAGCCCAATGGACCTAGCATCCCAGCACAACATATCCCTGCAAGCCAGCTACATCCCTTCACAGGACAAACAAGCAAGCAGACCTCCTGAGCAGAACATCCCCTCCACAACACGAATGGATGCTGGACAGGGCGGTCTTCCTAGACAGTCCAACAGTGATGCACTCCACAAGTAGACCTGTTTGCCTCCCCCCAGAATAGGCAACTGCTGACCTTCTGCACAAAGACTTAAGCATGGAGAGTAGACGCCTTCAGTTTTAACTGGGAGGGGAAAGTTCCTGTAAGCCTTCCCTCCCTTCCCACTGATTCAGAAAGTCCTCATGAAAATCAAGGAGGACAAACCAAAAATGATGTTAGTGACTCCCTACTGGCCAACGCAGCACTGGTTCCCCCTTCTATACAATTTAGCCAAGGGCAATCACTGCAAGTTACCCCACAAGGTGGACCTTCTGATACAAGGCAAAGGAACTCTCCTACAGCCACACTTGCAAATGCTGTCCCTGACTCTTTGGGTGATAAATTACTAACCCCATTCAGACACCACTAATAAGAGGACGTGCTCTCAGTCCTGAGGGAGGCCAGGAAACCCACTACTAGAAAATCATACCTTGCAAAATGGGAAAGATTTACTCAGTGGTGTCTGGGACAGGAAAGGGACCCTTATGAGGCTGACACCCACCTAGTCCTCTCATATATGTGTCAACTTATAAAGGGTGGACTTTCATATTCATCAGTGAAAGTGCACCTTTCCCCATTATCAGCCTGCTTACCTCTAGATCCTCCCTTGTTAGCCAGGCTACATGTGAAACTCTTCCTTAAAGGTGTCTTACACATCAGACCACGTAAGAAGCCTGTCCCTCCTCCATGGGACCTGAACTTCATCCTGGAAAAACTCACTCTGCCCCCTTTCGAACCGGCTAATACAGCCTCTCTACAGTTTTGTACTTGGAAAACAGTACTGTTAGTGGCTATTACCTCTGCCAAAAGGATTTCTGAGCTACAAACTGTAATGGCATGCTCACCTTACACCATTTTTCATAGGGACAGGGTCACTATGAGAACTAACCCCTTCCTTCATGCCCGAGGTAGTCAAGGACGTATCTCTAAATCAATACATTCACCTACCCAATTTTTTCCCCTCTCCCACTAACCAAGGAGAGGGGATACTCCACTCCCTAGATGTCCACAGGCAACTGAGATTTTACCTGGACAAGACTAAAGACATTAGGAAATCCAAACAACGTTTTGTATCTTTCTACCCCAGGGCATTGGGCAAGGCAGTCACCAAACAGACCATTGTATCCTGGATTAGAAAGGCAATCGTTTTCTGCTACTCACAGCATGGAAAATCCCCTCCAGTTGGGGTTAAGGCACAATCCACAAGAGCAGTGGCCACTTCCAAGGCCTTCCAAAAAGGCCTGGACACATCTTCCATTATGGAAGCAGGTACATGGCCCACTATTCACACTTTCACCAAACATTACAAACTGGACCAAATTTCCAAAGCACGTGCAGGATTTGCCAGGTCAATCCTACAAGGCTTTCTGGAATAATCATCTGCATCCGCCACCCTTTCATCAAACTAAGCTGTGGTACTCTCCCACACCAAGAATACTGCAACATAGGAATAGAAGGACATAGAATAGTTGTGTAAAATCTTACCATAACTATAGATTTCCTTCTCTTCCATGTTGCAGTATTCCTTCCCATCCACCCCCCCCCCCCAGACTCTACCAATCTAACTGCTCCCTGATGCCTCTTTCCATTACAGAAGAGTCCCAGGGCACTGTACATGTCAACTTTGGTAGCCTATCCTGTTGGGCCATCTACTTCACCTCCTTAGCTTCAAGTTCTGAGGATTGTGAGTGCAGACGTCCCACATAGGGTCCCTGGTTTATGGCCCTACGTGTGACATCCCACGCAGCTGCAGCAGCCAAGCTGAAGCTTTTGTATAGGAGCCAACGTATGGGTTGCCTGAAGGCAGGAAATCCCACACCAAGAATACTGCAACATGGAAGAGAAGGACATCTATGGTTATGGTAAGATTTTACACAACTATTCTTTCCATTTGCTTGTTTGTACTCCCATAAAGTTAATGCAGCCAGTTCCTTCCAGTTTCGCTGGTACAGCAAAAAATCTCAGGTTTTCTCTGAATGTTTTGTCTTGTAAGTGTGTTGTTGTTTTTTATAACTGTTGCTCTTGAGAAATCTCCTACTCAGCCAACCTTTTCATTTCATCCTCTGATTTTTGCAGTTTTATCAGTTCATCTGAATAGCTAATTAAGGTTTCTTCTGTGATGTTCATCGTGCATACAGCTGCAGTCATAACAGATGGGTTATCCTGCCGTCAGGCGGGTCCTCGGTCGGCCGAATTCCAAAGTCTAGGTCCGGCGTCGGTTGTCGTCACTTCTTCCCTGACGTCAGTGCGGCAGGGGTATAAAAGAGGCAGCCGACGCCATTTTCTTCAGTCTTTCTTGCCGCGCGGTGCCCGAAGCAGAAGCAGTTCGCAAGTGCCGGTCGGCCAGCTCCTGAGATTTACGAAAGTATTTCAGCCGAAGTCTTCTTGAAAGCTAAGTACCCCGTTGGGGAAACTTTTCTTGCCTCAGACCGATGTCAGACAAAGTTAATAATTGCATTTCATGTGAGAAGCAAATACCGCATAAGGATTTCCACTCTTTCTGTATACCTTGCTTAGGCCCAGACCACGACGTCTCGGCCTACCGTTTTTGTGCTAGATTCAACAAGCGCACTATTAAGCATCGGGCGGAGTTCGCCCTTCACTTTTTTGGCAAAAAAATTAATTATATTATGTCGTCGGACACTCCGACTCCAGTTTTGAGCAAAAAAACGCAAAGATAAGGACCGACATACGAGGTCCGCACCACCTACTGAAACCACGCTAAGACCGACTACCGGTTCTCCGGTTCTCAGCGAGGCGCTTACTCATCCCCTGAGTACCGATGACAATGCATTACCGGTGTCTTCAGTACCCGAGGTCGCAGGCTCCTCGGCCCCCATTCCTACTACAGATACCGACACCACTCCTGGCGGGGAAACTCAGAATTTAGACAGGCCTGCCATTTCTCAAGGGGTCTTCAGGCCTTCCTCCTTCTCTATTAAAGCCTTCACTAAATGTAAAGCAGCCATGAAAATCAAAAAACAGGTTCCTCAGACCCCCTCTCAAGGCACCATGCCTAAAAAACACATGCTTAAAATGGCTGAGGATTTGATTACTCTTATCAGGGGTTCTCAACCTCCCCTGACAAAAGGCCCAGATTAGAGGAAGACTACCCTTCCTCAGATCAAGCTTCTATTACCTCAGAACTATCTGAGGACCAGGATTATGCCTATTCTCCATTCGAAGACACTGATACAGAGGAGTCTATTCCCTCGGTCTCCCCCCCTGAGGACTTCTCTTTTGGGGAAACCCTGCATACACTGAGGGAACACTTTCACTGGGAAAGCCAAGATTACTCAGATTCCAAGAAAAGGCTCAGGGAATTTCTTCTGGTCCCCCAGCATAGGCCTCTGGCTATCCCTCCTGTTTTAGATATATTGGATGATGTGTACACAGAAGCCAGCCTTAATCCAGATTCTTTGCCTCCAGCTCCTGTTAAACCAGACAGGTATTACCGGGTTCCTGATTCTCACCAGTTCCTATATAAAAGCCATACTGCTGACCC
This sequence comes from Protopterus annectens, assembly GCF_019279795.1. NCBI lineage: Eukaryota > Metazoa > Chordata > Ceratodontiformes > Protopteridae > Protopterus > Protopterus annectens. The sequence goes on from NC_056730.1 coordinate 1,118,580,523, forward strand.
AGAAACAATTTCACAGGGTCCCAAGGGAATTAAGGCCTCTACTGCTAAAAACCCATTACCTTCAGAGAGAGATTCCAGAGCTTTAGAAAGGTGGGGGGAAAAGTTGTACACCTCTGCCACTTTAACCATGAGGGCATTAAACTGTCAGTTCCATATGTTAAAGTATCAACAGTTTTTGATATCTCAGCTGAAAAGCAAGATGACACAACCAGAACAACCAGATTTAAAAGAGTTGCAGGATTTGTTGCATGGTGCAGAGCAAGTGGGTAAACATACCTTGCAGTATGGTTTTGATGCTTTAGAGGCCTCATGTAGAGCAGCTGTTACGGGGTCTGTTATACGTAGGCATGCTTGGCTCAAAGAGCAAACCTTACCAGATCATGTCAAAGCTAAATTATTAGATGCACCTCTTCAAAAAGATGTATTGTTTGGTGTTAAAGCTGAAGAGGTGCTAAAGAAAATGGAGGAAAAAGCGAAATCAATGCAAACAGTGAAAGATTTCCTGCAGGTACAGCCTCCACTTTTCAGCAGAAACTGGCCTTCGAAAAATTGGTCCTTTCCAGCCACGGACAGACCTCAAAGGGGCAGATACAGGCGTCCAAGGGGGTAGAGGGCAACCTCAAGGATCTTTCAGAGCAAGACAGTGGCAAGCACCATCCCCAAGAGGTGGAGAAGATAGATCACAGTCTTTTAGAAAACAGACACAATGACTTCCCCCTACACCCGCCAAGCAAAGCTTTAATGGCAGCACCTTTGGGCAGAAAACTGACATTATTCTCAAAAAACTGGCATATTGTTACAAAAGACAAATGGATTCTGGACATTATAGACAGAGGCTACAGGTTCCACTTTCACACCCTTCCAAAAATGAGAGGCATGCCAAACCTGCCACAAAATCAAAGGGCAGAGGCACAAAAACAAATTTCAGCTCTCATGGACATGAAAGCAATTCAAGAGGTACCTGCAAAAGAACAAGGTCAAGGGTTTTATTCCAGACTGTTCCTGGTACCAAGGAAAGACAAAGATTGGAGACCTATCTTAGACCTATCCATCCTAAACACATATCTACAGGTGCCAAAATTCAAGATGCTCACATTACAGCAGCTTCTTCCCATGCTGGGCAAGGAGTCTTGGCTGGTAACATTGGACCTCAAGGAGGCATACCTGCATGTCCCATCAGACAAGATTGCAGAAGATACCTCAGATTTCTTGCAGGTTCAACCCATTACCAATTCTCTGCACTGCCCTTTGGCTTATCTACTGCACCCAGAGTGTTTACGAAATGCCTGGCATCAGTAATCGCCTTCTGCAGACTACAAGGGATACAAATCTACCCATATCTGGACGAGTGCCTGATCCAAGCGGACAGCAAGGACATACTACTGCAGCACCTGGCATTTGTAATAAAACTGTTGAACTTCCTGGGATACACAGTCAACAAAAAGAAATCAAAACTAATACCCTCTCAACAAATAATTTTCCTGGGTGCCAGCTTGGATACAACCACCCAGCTGGCCTACCTCACGCCAGACAAGCAAGGGCAACTGTCTCAGTACTTCAGAAAAATGGCAACTTACACCAGGCTAACTGCAAGGAAAGTCCTGCAGGCTCTGGGATTCATGGCATCTTGAATCCTACTAATCCCATGTGCAAAGCTGCATAAGAGGAAACTTCAATGGCACCTAAAAAACTTATGGTCTCAACACAGCCACAGCTTGGAAGCAATTATACCACTCATTCCATGCCTTCAAAAGGAATTTATGTGGTGGGCTCAAGCTTGCCAAAGAAACACAGGTCTTCCTTTCTGCGTACCTCAAGCAACTCAAATCATCACAACAGACGCCTCAGACTATGCCTGGGGAGCGCACATGACAGATCAGTGCATCCAGGGAAAATGGACCCGAAAAGAGAAGCACCTTCACATCAACCAAAAAGAAATGCTAGCCGTGCAAAAGGCTATTATGACCTTCAAAGACCTACTGCATCCAGGCCAGCTATTGATAAGGACAGACAACACTATAGTGATGTGGTACATAAACAAATGGGGGAACTCATTCATACTCCCTGTGCAGTCAAGCCATGACCCTATTGAACACAGCACTGGAACTGCAAATTCAACTACAGGCATAATTCCTGCCAGGGAAGGAAAACACACTGGCAGACAACCTAAGCAGAAATATGACAGATCCACACGAGTGGAAGTTGCATCCTCAAGTTTTCACAAAGATAACTCGGGCATGGGGACAGTCAGACATAGATCTCTTTGCTTCATACAGAAATTGCCAGTTGAAAAAATTTTGTTCAAGGACCTATCATCCACAGGCTTGGAAAGTGGACGCACTTTCCTTCAATTGGGCAACATTGGCAGTCTATGCCTTCCCGCCTCTTCCTCTGCTGCCCAGTGCTCTATTAAAAGCCAGAGCAGAGAGGCCAAAAATGATTCTCATAGCTCCAGACTGGCCAAGACAACACTGGTATCCGCTCCTGAAGAGCCTGACACATTCCCCACCATGGATCCTACCTCTAGTCTCTCTTCTGTTGTCCCATCACAACTACAAAACCCTTCACAGCCATCTCAAAACTCTAAATCTAGCTGCATGGAGAATTCCTTGATTTCCCAACAGTTTCTCCTCTCCAAGGAGGTGCAGGATGTCATCTTGGAGGCCAGAAGACCTTCTACTAGAAAGGCCTACTCCGCCAAATGGAAACGATTTTGTGCCTGGAATCAAGAAAAGGGACAGAATCCTTGGGTAATAAATATACCTCAAATTTTACAGTACCTAGCTGAGATGTTAAACAATGGACTTTCCTTCTCCTCCATCAAGATCCATGCTTCAGCCATTTCTGCACAATATAACACAGATCCTCCTTTATTCTCTCATCCTCTCTTAAGGCAGTTCCTCAGAGGGGCAAAGAATATAAAACCCCCAAGGAAACCACCAGTCCCTGCTTGGGACCTCAACTTCGTATTGGAAAAGCTGACCCTTCCTCCTTTCGAGCCATCTTCTTCAACAGAGTTACAGTACTTGTCATGGAAAACAGCCTTTCTTCTGGCTATCACCTCAGCACGCAGGGTTTCGGAGCTACAGGCCCTCATGGCTGTGCAACCGTCCATCAATTTCCAGCAGGACAGGGTTTCCTTACGAACCAACCCTACCTTTATGCCAAAGGTAGTATCCAGTGTAGCTTTGAATCAGACTATTCACTTACCTACCTTTTATCCTAATCCACAAAACAAAGGGGAAAGACTACTACATTCCTTGGACATTCACAGACAACTTCGTTACTATTTAGACAGGACAAAGCCATTCAGAAAATCTGAGCAACTCTTTGTGTCCTATGCTGCAGGTGCTCAAGGAAAGGCTATTTCCAAACAGACAATTTCAAAATGGATAGCCCACTGCATACGCTTTTGTTACTCATTTCATGGAAAAACTGTGCCTGCATGCATCAGATCCCACTCCACCAGAGCCACAGCTACCTCTGCAGCCTTCCTCAGGGGGGTCCCTACCAAGGACATTTTGGAAGCAGCCACCTGGAGTTCAGTGCACACTTTCTCCAAGCACTATCACCTCCCACTATACTCAAAATCTAGAGCGGGCTTTGCCACAGCAGTCCTGCAGGACATCCTAGCCCCTCCTAGTTCCACTTAGTGCCTACCACCCTTACTTAGCTTTGGGATTCTACCCATCTGTTATGACTGCAGCTGTATGCACGATGAACACAGTTTTGTACCTACCATAAATGTAGATGTTCGAGTGCTCGTACAGCTGCAGTCCAGGTTTCCCTCCCTCCATCCCCTCTTAGGACAGGCCTTATGACAAACACTTTTCATATAACCTTTTTGGGGTATTCTTTTATGGTGTATTTGCTTGCAACTACTGTTTTTGATTTATCAGCATTGCATTTTTGCATAACATTATGTTTGCCTTCCTTCTGGGGGCACCTGACATCTGGGGCAAGAAAAACTGAAGAAAATGGCGTTGGCTGCCTCTTTTATACCCCTGCCACACTGACGTCAGGGAAGAAGCGATGACAACCGACGCCGGACCTAGACTTAGGAATTCGGCCAACCGAGGACCCGCCTGATGGCAGGATAAACCCATCTGTTATGGCTGCAGCTGTATGAGCACTCGAACATCTACATTTATGGTAGGTACAAAACTGTACTTTTTTTTTTTCTGGCCTTTTGTTATTTGAGTTAATATTCTTCTTCTGTGTTTCATTTATTTTAATCTGGTCAGAGTACTTTTGATTTACTTATTTTTCCACAAAATTACTGGAAGCCATCTTTTATTCCAAAACTGAAGCTTGAACTAATTTTTGCTGAATAGATGTAGGATTCTTCTCAGTTAATGTTTTCTATTCACCTTTTTTTGTTTTTCTTTCACATTCTTCAAATTTCTTCTTTGCTGACATCCCCAGGCAGTGTACTTACTAACAAGTAAGTGAATTTTAAAGCTGGCAGAACTACTATATCTGATTTCTCAGTTCGCTTTTTCACAGTGGGAGAGCTTAAATGAATCTGTTGATCGGTGTGCAGCCATCTTTGGAAGTCCATCTATTCATGGATGTTTTATTGCCAAAGAAGGAAAATGCTTGGAGACCAGTTCTGGATCTTTTCTTTCCTAAACCTGTTTGTGGTAGTGCCCAAGTTCACATGATGTCACTTCACAATCTCTTGCCTTCTCTTTCTTATTCAGGTTTCCCGGTAACACTAGAGTTAAAAGATGCTTATCACATCCTTATTCATACAGACCTCAAACATTCTATGAAGGTTTTGTGTGTGTGGATGACATTCAGTTTTCTGTCTTTCACAAAGTTTATAACTCCAGTTATACAGGGGATATAAAAAGTGTACATACCCCTGTTAAAATTCCAGGTTTTTGTGATATAAAAAATTAGACCACAATAAATCATTTCAAAACTTTTCTCACCTTTAATGTGACCTATAACCTGTACAACTCAATTGAAAAACAAATCTGTTAGGGGAAAAATAAAATATGTAAAATAAGCTGGTAGCATAAGTGTGCACACCCTTAAACTAATACTTTGTTGAATCACCTTTTGATTTACTTACAGCATTCAGTCTTCTTGGGTAGGAGTCTATCAGCATGGCACATCTTTTTTTGGCAATATTTGCCCACTCTTCCTTGCAAAAGCACTCCAAATCTGTCCGATTGCAAGGGCATCTCTTGTGCACAGCCCTCTTCAGGTCACCCCACAGATTTTCTATTGGATTTAGGTATGGGCTGTGGCTGGGCCATTCCAAAACATTAATTTTCTTCTGGTGAAGCCATTCTTTTGTTGATCTGGATGTATGCTTGGGGTCATTGTCATGCTGAAAGGTGAAATTTCTATTCATCTTCAGCTTTCTAGTAGACACCTGAAGGTTTTGGGCCAAAAGTGACTGGTATTTGGAACTGTTCATAATTCCCTCCTCCTTGACTAAAGCCCCAGATCCAGCTGAAGAAAAGCAAACCCAAAGCATGATACTGCCACCACCCTGCTTCACCGTGGGGATGGTGTTCTTTTGGTGATGCAAAGTGTTGTTTTTGCACCAAACATACCTTTTTGGAATTGTGGCCAAAAAGTTCAACCTTGGTGTCATCAGACCATAACACATTTTCTCACATGCTTTTGGGGAAACTTGATGTATTGTTTTGAAATTTAGCTGCATTTGGATGCTTTTCTGTGTAAGAAAAGGCTTCCGTTTTGCAACCCTACCCTATAGTCCAGACATTTGGAAAATATGGGAGATTGTTGTCACATGTAGTACACAACCAGTACTTCCCAGAAATTCCTGCAGCTCCTTCAGTGTTTCTGTAGGTCTCTTGACAGCCTCCCTGACCAGTTTTCGTCTTGTCTTTTCATCAGTTTTCGATGGAAACCCAGATGTTCATCATGTTACCCTGCTGCAGTCATCACACTTGGGTTATCCTGTCGTCAGGCGGTCCTGCAGTCGGCTAGAATTCCAAAGTCTTGGTCCTGCATCGGTTGCTGTCGCTTCTTCCCTGACGTCAGTGCGCCAGGTGTATATATAATGCAACCGACGCCATTTTCTTCAGTCTTTCTTGCCACGCGGTGCCCGAAGCAGAAGCAGTTCGCAAGTGCCGGTCGGCCGACTACTGAGATTTTTGAATTCAAATTTCAGACCGAAGTCTTCTATAAAGCTAAGTACCCCATTGGGGTAACTTTTCTTGCCTCAGACCGATGTCAGAAAAAGTTAACAATTGTATTTCTTGTGGGAAGCAAATACCTCATAAGGATTTTCATTCTTATTGCATACCTTGCCTAGGCCCAGACCACAACGTCACTAGTTGTTGTTTTTGTGCTAGGTTTAATAAGCGTACTATTAAAAGACGCTTTGATTTCGCACGACACTACTTCGGTAGGAAATTTAACTACACCATGCCATTGGAGCAACCGACTACCGGCGCGCACAAAAAACGCAAGGATAAAGATAGACAGCCCAGGCCTAAGCCAGATTCCGAGGCCTCGGCTGGTCCGGTCTCCGGTCCTCAATGAGGCTCCGACACAGCCCCCGACTACCACAGATCTGGAACCCGAGACCGCTTCAGAATTTTTGACGGAATGTACCAGGCCGATGCAGCCATTTAGTTCAGGCCCTACTGACGACATTGCTGAAAAAGATGTTGGTGCTGCAGAAATGCCATCGGTTTCTGAAGGCGTTTTCAGACCGACGATGCTCACCATTAAATCGCATTTTAAGATGAAGACTCCTATTAAATCTAAAAAGACTGCACTTCAGTCCCCTGTTCAAGGCCCCATGCCTAAGAAACAGATGCTCAAAATGGCTGAAGATTTGATCACTTTAATCAGGGGTTCCCAGCCCCCTCCTGAAAAAAGGCCTAGACAAGATGAAGATTATGCATCCTCTGAACAAGTGTCCATTTCTTCAGACTCCTCTGAGGACCAAGATTACTCCTTCTCCCCTTATGAAGATTCTGATGCTGAGGATTCCATTCCCTCAGCTTCTCCTCCTGAAGACTACTCCTTTGGGGAAACTTTACACACTATGAGGGAACATTTTCACTGGGAAGGTCAGGACTACTCTGACTCGAAGAAAAGGCTCAGAGAGTTTCTTTTACTCCCCCAACACAGACCACTTGCCATCCCACCAGTTTTAGACATTGTGGATGATGTTTACTTAGAATCCAGTTTTAACCCTGATTCTCTACCATCCTGACGGATATTATAGAGTGCCTGATTCCCACAAATTTCTTTACAAAAGCCCTGTTGCTGACCCAGAGACAATCTCCCAGGGTCCCAAGGGGGCTAAGGCTTCTATGGCTAAAAATCCTGTACCTTCTGAGAGGGATTCCAGAGCACTAGACAGGTGGGGGAAAAAGGTTTACACCTCAGCCACTCTAGCTATGAGGGCACTAAATTGCCAATTTCACATGCTTAAGTATCAGCAATTTCTAATCTCTCAGTTAAAGCAAAAAATGACCACTCTCCCTCAACAATCTGAATTGAAAGGAATGCAGGATATGTTGCATGCCACTGAACAGGTGGGCAAACATACCTTACAATGTGGGTTTGATTCTTTGGAGGCCTCCTGCAGAGCAGCTGTCACTGGGTCTGTTATACGAAGGCATGCTTGGTTAAAGGAACAAACTCTACCTGATCATATTAAAGCAAAACTTCTAGATGCTCCCTTACAGCAGGATGTTCTTTTTGGCGTTAAAGCAGAAGAAGTCTTAAAGAAAATGGAGGATAAGGCAAAATCTATGCAGACAGTCAAAGATTTCCTGCAGGTACAGCCCCCTCGCTTCAGCGAAACTGGCCAACAAAAAATTGGTCCTTTCCAGCTACAGACAGACCACAGAGGGGTAAATACAGATGCCCAAGGGGCAGAGGACAACCACAAGCCCAGTACAAACCTCGCCAATGGGGCACTTCAACACAGAAGGGAGGAGAAGACAGGTCCCAATCTACCAGAAGGCAAACTCAATGACTTGCACCTCATCCGGCCAAGCAACACTCTCTTGGCCAGCCCCCTTGGGAGGAAAACTCGCACTTTTTTCAGACAACTGGCATATTGTCACAAAGGACAAATGGGTCCTAGACATAATTTTACGAGGATACAGATTCCATTTTCACACCTTGCCAATGAAAAGAGGAATGCCAAACCTGCCACAAAATCAATGGGCAGAGGCACAAAAACAAATTGCAGCTCTCATGGACATGAGAGCCATTCAGCTGGTACCTACTCGAGAGCAAGGTCAAGGATTTTACTCAAGACTCTTTCTAATTCCCAGAAAGGACGATGCCTGGTGACCAATTCTGGACCTTTCAATTCTAAACACTTACTTGCAAGTACCCAAATTCAAGATGCTAACACTACAGCAGCTTCTTCCCATGTTGGGCAAGGAAGCATGGCTAGTAACGTTGGACCTCAAGGAGGAATACCTGCATGTCCCTATCAGACAAAGTTGCAGAAGATGCCTCCATTTCATTGCAGGTTCAACCCATTACCAATTCTCTGCACTGCCCTTTGGCTTATCTACTGCGCCCAGAGTCTTCACAAAATGCCTGGCACCAGTAATTGCATACTGCAGACAAAGAGGAATTCAAATATACCCATACCTGGACGACTGCCTCATCCAAGCAGAAAGCAAGGACATTCTGTTCCATCATCTGGCTTTTGTGAAACATCTACTAAATTGCCTGGGGTACACAGTAAACGAAAAGAAGTCAAAACTAGTACCCTCACAAAGTATGACATTCCTGGGTGCCAGCTTGAATGCAAAGGCCCAGAAGGCTTATCTGACGCCAGACAAACAACTACAACTGACTCAATATTTCAAAACAATGGCAACAAAGGCCCAATTAACTGCAAGAAAAATTCTGCAGGCCTTGGGCTTCATGGCATTTTGCATACTACTAATACCATTTGCAAAGCTGCATATGAGGAAATTACAGTGGTATCTAAAAAGCGTATGGTCTCAACATAGCCACAGCTTGGACACAATGATATCTCTCATTCACTGCCTACAACAGGAGTTTCTATGGTGGTCACAGGCATGTCACCTCAACAAGGGTCAGCCTTTCACCTTGCCCCCAGCCAGGCAAACTATCACAACAGATGCATCAGATTACGCCTGGGAGGGCTCACATGGCAGGACAGTGCATTCAAGGTGTATGGACTGCAGATCAAAGGAATCTGCACATCAATCAAAAAGAGATGCTAGCTGTACAGAAAGCTCTGACAGCCTTCAAGGATCTATTACATCCAGAGCAACTGACAATAAAGACGGACAACACCACAGTAATGTGGTACATAAACAAACAAGGGGGTACTCACTTCTACCCTCTATGCAGGCAAGCAATGACCTTATGGAACACAGCTCTGGCTTAGCAAGTTCAGTTACAAGCTCAATTCCTGCCAGGACAGAAGAATACATTGGCAGGCAACCTCAGCAGAAACATCATGGATCCCCACGAGTGGAAACTAGATCCACAAGTATTTACAATGATAACTCAAAAATGGGGCCTTCCAGACATAGACCTGTTTGCCAGCCCTCAAAACTATCAACTAAGAAAATTTTGTACAAGGGCACTTCACCATCAAGCGTGGAAAGTGGACGCACTCTCAGTTGGAAAAACCTGACAGTATATGCCTTCCCTCCATTGCCTCTCCTCACAAAGGTACTTCTGAAAGTCAAAAAGGAGAGACCACGACTGATTCTCATAGCCCCAGACTAGCCACACCAGCACTGGTACCCACTATTGAGGAATATGGCCAACGGCCCACTATGGATATTACCACAAATTTCCCATTTACTCACTCACACAACAAAACAATCAGATTCTTTACAGCCAGCTCAAAACCTTAAATCTGGCTGCATGGCAAATCAACTAAGCATCCAGCCAGCTCCTCTTTCCCAAGCAGTTATGGATGTTATTCTGGAAGCTAGGAGGCCAAGCACCAGGAAGGCTTATTCGGACAAATGGAAAAGGTTTTGTGCCTGGAACCAATCTAAAGGCCAGGACACAATTCAGCCTCACATGCCTCACATTCTACAGTATTTAACAGAGATGTTGCACAAAGGACTTTCTTTCTCTTCCATTAAAATCCATGCTTTGGCTATTTCGGCCCACTACAACACGGATCCACCCTTATTTTCGCATCCACTTCTAAGGCAGTTCCTCAGAGGGGCAAAAAACATTAGACCACCCAGGAGAGCACCTACACCAACATGGGACCTCAATTTTGTTCTGGAAAAACTAACGCTACCTCCTTTTGAACCAGCTTTCTCTGCAGATCTTTAGTTCCTATCATGGAAGACTGCCCTGCTGCTAGCAATAACTTCAGCTAGAAGAGTCTCAGAGCTACAGGCACTAATGGCAGTGGAACCTTTCCTCATTTTTCATGAAGACGGAGTTTCTCTACGAACTAATCCTTCCTTTATGCCTAAGGTGGTTTCCAGTGTGGCTTTAAATCAAACCATCCACTTACCCACCTTCTTCCCAAATCCACAGAACAAAGGTGAGAGACTCCTGCATTCCTTGGACATTCACAGGCAACTTCGTTACTACTTGGACAAAACTAAGGCTTTCAGAAAATCTGACCAGCTCTTTGTATCCTATGTTACAGCTTCTCAAGGGAAGGCTATATCAAAGCAAACCATTTACAAATGGATAGGTCATTGCATACGTTTTTGCTACACCTATCATGGAAAACCAGTTCCTGCTACCATTAGGCCCCACTCTACCAGGGCAACAGCGACTTCTACAGCCTTTCTCAGGGGGGTTCCAACGAAGGAGATTTTGGAAGCTGCAACTTGGAGTTCAGTACACACCTTTACCAAACACTATCACTTACCACTTTACTCTAAGACCAGGGCGGGCTTCGCCACTGCAGTTCTGCAGGGCCTTCTAGCCTCCTCTAACCCACTATGATACCTCCACCCATCCTTAGCTTTGGGATTCAACCCAAGTGTGATGACTGCAGCAGTGTAACACGATGAACATAGCTCAGTTTTGTACCTACCATAAATGTAGATGTTCGAGTGTACACCCTGCTGCAGTCCAGGTTACCCTCCCTCCATCCTCTCTGACCTACTGGCTAAATCTCTTCAATACCTTCCTGATGTATTTGCTTATAGCTGAAGGGATTTTGTGTTTGTGCAAGTTTACTCAATTTGGTACTAATTACTGGCCACCTTTTTGGGGGCACCTGACATCTGAGGCAAGAAAAACTGAAGAAAATGGCGTCGGTTGCATTATATATACCCCTGGCGCACTGACGTCAGGGAAGAAGCGACAGCAACCGACGCCGGACCAAAACTTTGGAATTCCAGCCGACTGCGGGGACCGCCTGACGACAGGATAACCCAAGTGTGATGACTGCAGCAAGGGTGTACACTCGAACATCTACATTTATGGTAGGTACAAAACTGTACTTTCTTTGCAATGTTACTGTTGTCCCATATTTTCTCCACTTTTTGATGACTGTCTTCACTGTGTTCCATGGTATATCCAATGCTGTGGAAATTTTTTTGTACCTTTCTCCTGACTGATACCTTTCAACAATAAGATCCCTTTGATGCTTTGTAAGTTGTCTGTAAACCATGGCTTTTGCTGTAGCAGGCAACTGAGTAAATGTCATGAAAATTCTACTAGGACAGCTGAACTTTATTTGGGGTTAATCAGAGTCTCTTTAATTGATGGCATGTGTGTACCCAAGAAGACTGAATGTTGTAATTAAATCAAAAGATGCTTCAGCAAAGTATTAGTTTAAGGGTGTACACCTTTATGCAACCAGCATATTGTACGTTTTTTTATTTTTTATATTTATCCCCTAACAGATTTGTTTATTTTTCAATTGAATAGTACAGGTTATAGGTCACATTAAAGGTGGCAAAAGTTTTGAAATTATGTATTGTGGTCTCATTTTTTTATATCACAAAAAATTGGCATTTTAACAGGGGTGTGTACATTTTTTATATGCACTGTAGCTGCTTGCAGGCTACAGGTTATCCACTTTTTTTTCATATTTAAATAACTTGCTTATTTTTGCAAGTCTATTCCAAAGTGTTAGAACCGCTCACTTGGGTGAAAGATCCTCTACCCATGCTGTGGTTCCAAGAAAAGTCTTTTTGGACTCCACACATGATTGTGTTCTAGGATGTCAGCTAGACACCTAGGTTAAAAGATATTTTATTCCACAGGAAAGATTAGATGTTCTTCGTGTTTCACTGTTGCAGTCATTACATTTGGGTAATCTGCTGGCAGGTTGCCCTTAGTCGGCCTGAATAACAAAGTCTTGGGTCCTGCGTCGGTTGCTGTCCCTTCTTCCATGACGTCAGGTCATCAGGGGTATAAAACATGCAGCTGACACCATTTTCATTAGTCTTTCTTGCCGCGCCGTGCCCGAAGCAGAAGCAGTTTGCAAGTGCCGGTCGGCCGACTCCTGAAATTTTCGTTTTCGAGTTTCAGAACCGAAGTCCTCAACCTAAAGCTAAGTACACCATTGGGGAAACTTTTTCTTGCTCCTTACCAATGTCAGTAAAAGTTAATAATTGTATTACTTGTGGGAAGCAAATACCTCATGAGGATTTTCATTTTTACTGTATTCTTTGCCTAGGCCCTGACCACAACGTTCCTTGCTGTCGGTTTTGTGCTAAATTTAACCAATGCACTATTAAGCATCGGTATATTTTTGCATCTAAATATTTTGGCTCAAAATTTAACTATCCAGAAATGTTGTCGGTTAGCAATCCGACTACCGGAATTCACAAAAAAACACAAAGAAAAAGAGAGACCTTCGAGGTCCAAAACAGACGAAGAAGCTTCTCCTAAGCCAGTTGCCGGTTCGCCGGTACTCGGTGAGGCATTTTCGCAGCCCCTGATTCGCAGGCCTCTACTGAGACCCATTCGGAGTCTGGTATGCCACGAGACACTTCAAATATTGAACCCGCGGATGTCTCTCCCTTAGATGGGTCTAGAGCCGCTGAGCAGACACCGGCTTCTGAGGGTGTTTTCAGGCCTAAAGATTTGTATATTAAACTGACGCCATACTCAAAAACACAAGGCCAAAACCAACTTCTATGTCTAAAAAAACAATGCATGGGCCATGTGCTCAGGTCCCTATGCCTAAAAAACAAATGATCAAAATGGCTGAGGATTTAATTGCCTTGATCAGGGATTCCCAACCCCCTCCTGCTAAAAGATTTAGGCAAGGCACTGATTATGAATCTTCAGATCAGGTTTCCATTTCTTCTGATTCCTCTTCTGATCAGGAATTATCTATTCCACCTTATGAGGACTCTGATGCAGAAAAATCCATTCCATCTGCTCCTCCTCATGAGGATTTTTCTTTTGGGGAAACTTTGCATACCTTAAGGGAACATTTTCATTGGGAGAGTCAGGATTTTTCAGAATCCAAAAAGAGGCTTAAGGATTTCCTCCTCCTTCCTCAGTATACCTCTTGTTCTAGACATTGTTGATGATGTTTTCTCAGAATCCAGCATGGCTCCTGATTCCCTACCTCCGGCTCCTAGTAAGCCAGACAGATATTACAGGGTTCCTGACTCCCACAAATTTCTTTTTAAAAACCCTACTGCTGACCCTGAAACAATTTCTCAGGGTCCCATTGGTGTTAAGGCTTCTACTGCTAAAAATCCTACCCCTTCTGATAGAGACTCCAGGGTGCTGGATAGATGGGGATAAGAAGGTTTACACGTCTGCAACCCTGGCAATCGGGGCTTTAAACTGTCAATTTCATATGCTTAAATATCAGCAGCATGTCATGGGTTTACTTGAGCAGAAATTGATGTTGATTTCCGACTATGGAGCAGCTGGCTCAAAAGGAGGCAGGGTGAGTTTTTCCAACACAAAATTGAGGTCCCATGCTGGAGTTGGTGTTCTCCTGGGAGGTCTTAAATTTTTGGCCCCTCTGAGATACTGCTTTAGCAGGGGATGAGAAAACACAGGAGGCTCTGTGTTGTAATGAGCTGAAATGGCAGAGGCATGGATTTTTATGGAAGAGAAAGATGGGCCCTTGTGAAGCATCTCCGTTAAAGGATTTATTGCATTCAGCTGAACAAGTTGGAAAGCATACTTTGCAATGTGGTTTTGATTCCTTGGAGGCCTCTTGCAGGGCCACTGTAAGTGGATCTGTGATGAGAAGGCATGCTTGGCTCAATGAGCAAAATCTGCCTGGTCATTTTAAAGCAAAATTGTTGGATGCTCCTTTACAACAGGACAGTCTATTTGGTAATAAGGCAGAAGAAGTTTTGAAAAAGATGGAAGACAAAGCTAAATATATGCAAACTGTAAAAGATTTCCTACAGTTGCAGCCACCCAGGTTCAGTAGGCACTGGCCTATTAAGAATTGGTCCTTTCCAGTACCCACCAGAGCCGCTCAGGTCAAACCCAGACACTCCAAAGGCTCCAGGTTTCAGTCACAAGGAACTTACCGAACAAAACAGTGGGGTGCCTACACCTCCAAATCTGGAAGTAGCAAGGCACCCCCCCTACGGTAAACAGTCTCAATGACTTTCCTCTGCCATTTCCAAGCACTTATCTTTTGGCAGCCCATTTGGGGGGGAAACTAACACTTCATGCACAAAGTTGGCATCTAATTACCCAGGACAAGTGGGTTTTAAATATAGTATCCCAGGGATGCAGATTTCATTTCCACACATTGCCAATTCCAAATGGATTGCCAGATCTGCCTCCAAATCAGTGGGCAGAGGTCCAGAAACAAGCCATGTCCCTCATGGATATGGGGGCTATTCAACCAGTACCAGAAAAGGAAGAAGGACAAGGTTTTTATTCAAGACGTTTCCTGGTACCCAGAAAAGACAAATCATGCCGTCCATTTCTGAACTTATCCATTCTAAATACTTTCCTGGACATTCCAAAATTCAAGATGCTGACTCTACAACAGTTACTGCCTATGCTAGGCAAGGATGCCTGGTTGGTAACTCTAGACTTAAGAGGCTTACCTGCATATCCCAATCAGGGAATCTTGCAGAAGATGCCTCCGCTTCAAAGCAGGCTATTTGCATTACCAGTTCTCTGCACTGCCCTTTGGCTTATCTACTGCGCCCAGGGTCTTCACAAAGCGCCTGGCACCAGTAATTGCATTTTGCAGACAAAGAAACACTCAAATTTATCCTTATCTGGATGATTGTCTAATTCAGGCAGAAAACAAGGACACTCTTCTACAGCATCTGGCGTTTGTAGAAAGGCTTCTAACTTGCCTGGGGTACACCATAAACGAAAAGAAATCACAACTGGTACCCTCTCAAAAAATTACATTCCTGGGTGCAAGCTTGAATACAACTGCCCAAATGGCTTACATCACACCAGACAAATAAATCCAATTGATGACTTACTTCAAACAAGTGGCCACAAAAACCCAGTTTTCTGCAAGACAAATTCAGCAAGCCTTGGGGTTCATGGCTTCCTGTATTCTTCTAATTCCATATGCAAGACTGCATATGAGGAAACTTCAATGGTACCTAAAAAGCTGATGGAGTCAACATTGTCACAGCCTGGAAACAATGATTCCTATCATTCCTTGCCTGCAGCATGAGTTCCTATGGTGGGCAGTGGCCTATCACCAAAACAAGGGACTGTCATTCATTCCATCCCCTGTCACCCAAACCCTGACTTCATACGCATCAGACTATACTTGGGGGGGGAGGGGGCATCTGGCAGGGAGATGCATTCAGGGTGTATGGAGCCCAAATCAAATGCACCTGCATATCAACCAGAAAGAGATGCTAGAAGGACTTTCTTCATCCAGGATAACTACTGATAAAGACGGACAACACCACAGTCATGTGGTACATAAACAAGGGGGGGGGGTACCCATTCCTACCCCCTTTGCAGACTAACCATGGCCTTATGGAACACTGCCTTGTCTTACCAAATACATCTACAAGCTCAATTCTTGCCAGGAAAGCAAAATACTCTGGCAGACGAACTAAGCAGAAGTCTTATGTTCACACACAAATGGAAACTGGATCCGCAAATCTTCAGCATGTTAACACGCAAATGGGGGAGCCCAGACATAGATCTTTTTCCCTCACCCCAAAGCTGTCTGTTGGACAAATTCTGCACAAGAATCCATCACAAAAAAGCTTAGAAAGTGGATGCCCTATCCTTCAGCTAGAAAAAACTATGTCTATGCTTTTCCCCCTCTGCCTCTGCTCTCCATGGTATTACTAAAAGTCAGACAGGAAAAAACAAAAATGATTCTGATTGCTCCAGACTGGCCTCGCCAACACTGGTACCCGCTCCTACACAATATGTCACACCTACCTCCATGGTACCTGCCTCAGACACCTTATCTACTGTCTCAGCAGAACTTTCAAATTCTACACACTCTGCTCCAAACTCTGAATCTTGCAGCATGGCTAATCAACTAATTTCACCAGTTACATCTCTCAGCAAACCTGTGATGGATGTCATTTTGGAGGCTAGAAGGCCTAACACTAGAAAATCTTATGCTGATAAATGGAAAAGATTCTGTGCCTGGAATCAGGCACAAGGAATAAGCACAGAAATGCCCAATATTCTTCAGATTCTGCAATATTTAACGGAGATGCTTCACAAGGGCCCATCTTTCTCTTCCATAAAAATCCATGCCTCTGCCATTTCAGCTCATTACAACACAGAGCCTCCTGTGTTTTCTCATCCCCTGCTAAAGCAGTATCTCAGAGGGCCAAAAATTTAAGACCTCCCAGGAGAACACCAACTCCAGCATAGGACCTCAATTTTGTGTTGGAAAAACTCACCCTGCCTCCTTTTGAGCCAGCTGCTACCGCAGACATAAAATTTCTCCCTTGGAAGACGGCTTTTCTTTTAGCAGTCACTTCGGCTAGAAGGATCTCAGAACTACAGGCTCTCATGGCAGTGGAGCCTTTTATTATTTTCTACCCGGACAGGGTAGTGCTCAGGACTGCGTAAAGTGGTATCCAGTGTAGCTATTAATCAAAGCATTCATCTGCCAACTTTTTTCCCAAATCCACAGAACAAGGGGGAGCGGATTCTACATTCATTGGATGTACACAGACAACTAAGATTCTACTTGAACAGGACAAAATCTCTAAGAAAATCTGAGCAACTACTGGTGGTATTTGCTGCAGGGGCAGAGGGAAAGGCCATCTCAAAGCAGACAATTTCAAAATGGATAAGCCATTGTATTAGTTTCTGCTACATGCATCATGATAAACCTGTCCCCAAGGGGATCAGATCCCATTCCACCAGGGCTGCATCTACTTCTGCAGCCTTTCTCAGAGGGGTTCCTACCAGAGACATTCTAGAAGCTGCTACCTGGAGCTCAGTTCATATGTTCACCAAGCATTACCATTTACCTCTCTTCTCTGAATCCAGAGCAGGCTTTGCCACTGCTGTCCTGCAGGGCCTTATAGCTGCTCCTGATGCTGTATAATTCCATCCTCCCAACCATAGATTTGGGATTCTACCCAAATGTAATGACTGCAACAGTGAAACATGAAGAACATAGCACAGTTGTGTACACTTACCATAAATGTAGATGTTTGAGAGTATTCACTGTTGCAGTCCTGGTTACCCACCCGCCAGCCCCCTACTTTTCTCTTTTTATACCTCTTCTTTCTGTTACTGTGCTCAAAAGCCTTTTTGTTGTATTTGCTTTTATTTGGAGGTATATTTTTTGTGTTCTAAATAACATGCATACATATATATATATATATATATATATATATATATATATATATATTTTTTTTTTTTTTGCTCCTCATTTGAGGGGCACCTGACATCTGGGGCAAGAAAAACTGATGAAAATGGCGTTGGCTGCATGTTTTATACCCCTGATGACCTGATGTCATGGAAGAAGGGACAGCAACCGACGCAGGACCCAAGACTTTGTTGTTCAGGCCGACCGAGGGCAACCTGCCAGCAGATTACCCAAATGTAATGACTGCAACAGTGAATACACTCGAACATCTACATTTATGGTAAGTCTACACAACTGTACTGTCTTTATCTAGATCTATTTCTACGATTTTCCACTGACACTTGGGTCACTGAGCGTATACCACAGGATTTTGGGTCTCATAGCATCTGTGATCTCACTGTACCCCTGGCACGACTGTTCATGAGAAAGATGCAGTGGTATCTGAAGTCTCTTTGGTCCCAGCAACTATACCCTTTGTCTTTTCAAGTCTTGGTTATGGAGATTGTCAGAAGAAAAATCACTTGGTGGAGATAGCATATATCCCAAATCCATGTCTCCCCTTCTCCCTCTCTGTTCCAAAGTAGTTAGCCACAACAGATACCTCAGACTTTGCTTGGGGAGCATTGTCAGGAGGGATAAAAGTGCTAGATGAGTGGGACACCAAGGATGGATGCAAGCACACAAATATAAAAGGGATGCTCGCCTTGATCAAGGCAGTCAACTTTCTGAATCATCTTTAGTCCCCAGTTGTTAAAGATAATACCACAGCCATGTGGTACAGCAACAAGCAAGAGAGGAACCAGGTTGTACCCCCTTTGCAGTCTAGCCATGGTAGCTTGGGATATAGCTTCCTTTCAAGTACCACAAGCTTCCTTACAGAACAGTTCTACTCTGACAAGATTAAGGGTGTTTACACTACAACACTAATCAACTTCAGCTGACTGCCTTGATGATAGGGGCTTAATTCCCTTTGGGCACCTGTTTACTTTAGACATACAGCAGGTACCGATGGAGGGAAGAAATCCTACTGCTAGAGCATCGTACATTAGCATGTGGAAATGTTCTTCTAGTAAGTGCCATTAATGTAACCAGCACCCTTTCAGGGCTAGTTGTTCTACAATATTTCTTTCAGTTCCTATCTTATGGTCTTTCTTACTCCTCCATCAAGGCTCATTTATCAGCCGTTTTAGCATGTCTACCCATGGAACCTCCTGTTTCAACACACATTCTTATGTAAAAATGTTCTTGAAAAGTGTTTTACATAAAAGGCTTAATAGAGAACTGGTGGCCCTTCCTTGGGATCTTAATTTTATGTTAGTGAAGGTAACACTTGCACCATTTGAATTGGCTGACCTGGCTGATTTGAGGTTCTTATTATGGAAAACAGTTTTACTGATTGCTCTGAACTTGGGAAGAAGGATATGTGAGCTGCAGTCTCTTATGCTGAGTCGATCCTATCTCATTTCCCACCGAGAGAGGATTTTTTGGCAACTAATTCTTGTTTTGTGTGTAAAGTGGTATCTGAGTTTACATTGAACCAAAATGTCCATCTCCCTGTTTTCTTTCCTGAATCGAAAAATGAGGGAGAAGGGATACTGTACAACTTGTTTGTCCACAGACAGCATGGGTACTATCTTGACAGAACTAAATCTTTCAGATCTTTGGATTAGTTGTAAGCTTGGGTAATCTACCTATACAGCTAAGGCTACTGCAGCAATGATCAATATGATGAACATACTACAGTTGTACAAGTAAACTTACCATAACAGTAGATGTTTGAATGATCACTTTATTAGCTGCTCCCTTTCTCCATCCACCTTGTTTGGTGTATTTTTTATGCAAGTGTGTGAACATCTACTTTTTTGTTGTTCCTGGCATTGTTTCAGGGACAAGCCTCTCTTTTTCAGTCTTCATAAAAGCTATGCAGGTCATGGTGGCCAAACCTGCCTGTTTGTCAGCTCAGCTCGAGCTGACCATAGCTCTCAACTTTGTGGCACAGAAAATCTGGACAAAGCCTCAAAAATAGGGACACATTTTAAATATTGCTCTTATAAACTTAGAAAGTTGCTACAATATAAGGTCTTCCTATATTATATGGGCTACCGAAGGTGCATAAATCCCACCAAAAACCACCTATGAGACCTATTGTCTCTGGAAGAGGGTGGGCCACTGAGCCAGTATCAATGTATTTATAAAATGTTTTAAAGCATTATATGGTGCATGTCCGCAGTTGCATTCAAGATACTGGTGACGACTTTAACCAGTTATATGAATGGTTCAAGCATAATAAGGAAACATGCTTTTGTTTGTAACATTGGATATTAAGTTATTGTTTATGGCTATCCCTGATGCATATGGTGTTGATAGGATAAGGGAAATCCTATGCTGGTTTGGTACTTATAATTCAAGGGAAGTTGAAACCCTCTGTGAGCTCTTGGATTTGACACTTGAGAACAATATATTTATGTTTGATAACTGTATTCAATAGGATGTTCATCGTGTTTCACTGTTGCAGTCATTACACTTGGGTTATCCTGCTGGCAGGCTACCTGCAGTCGGCCTGAATTCCAAAGTCCTGGTCTGGCGTCGGTTGCTGTTGCCTCTTCCCTGACATCAGTGCGCCAGGGGTATATAAGATGCAGTCGACGCCATTTTCTTCAGTCTTTCTTGCCGCGCGGTGCCCGAAGCAAAAGCAGTTCGCAAGTGCCGGTCGGCCGACTCCTGAGATTTTCGAAATTGAATTTCAGATCCGAAGTCTTCAATAAAGCTAAGTACCCCGTTGGGGAAACTTTTTTTTCTTGCTCCAGACCGATGTCAGTAAAAGTTAATAATTGTATTTCTTGTGGGAAGCAAATACCTCATAAGGATTTTCATTCTTACTGCATTCCTTGCCTAGGCCCTGATCACAACGTTGCTAGTTGTCGGTTTTGTGCTAGATTTAACCAACGCACTATTAAGCGTCGGTACGATTTTGCATTTCTTTACTTTGGCCAAAGGTTTAACTATATAATGCCGTCGGAACAGCCGACGACTGGAGTTCATAAAAAGCACAAGGAAAAAGAAAAGGACAGGCATCTGAGGTCCAAAACTGACGACAAAGCCTCTTCTAGGCCAGTCGCCGGTTCTCAGTGAGGTGCTTTCACAGCCCCTGACAACCGCTACCTCAGAGCCACAGGCTGCCTCCGACTCCCACGTGGAGACAACAAGGCTTCTGGAAGCTCACGGTATTGGGCCTACGGAATCTAATCCCTCAGATGGGTCCAGAGCCGCTGAGCAGGCATCGGCTTCTGAGAGTGTTTTCTGACCTACACAGCTTTCCATCAAGCCAACTACAGCATCCAAGACAAAGTCTAAAACACCTTTAAAGACAAAGAAACAAGTACAGCATTCTCCTGCACAGTCATCCATGCGTAAGAAACAGATGCTTAAAATGGCCGAAGACCTAATTACTTTGATCAGGGGTTCCCATCCCCCTCCCCTCCTGATAAAAGGCCTAGGCAAGACGCTGACTATGATTCCTCTGATCAGGTTTCCATTTCATCTGATTCCTCTTCAGAACAGGGATACTCTCTTCCTCCCTATGAGGACTCTGATGCTGAAGAATCTATCCCTTCAGCCTCTCCTACTGAGGATTATTCTTTTGGGGGAAACCCTGCACACCATGAGGGAGCATTTCCACTGGGAGAGCCAAGATTATTCAGAATCCAAGAAAAGGCTCAGAAATTTTCTTTTATTGCCTCAACACAGACCTCTTGCTATTCCACCTGTACTGGACATTGTAGATGATGCTTTTTCAGAGTCCAGCCTGTCTCCGGATTCTTTACCCCCTGCACCAGTTAAGCCAGATAGGTACTACAGGGTTCCAGATTCACATAAATTTCTTTATAAAAACCCTGCTGCTGACCCAGAAACTATATCTCAGGGTCCCAAAGGGGTCAAGGCTTCCACTGCAAAAAACCCTGTTCCCTCTGACAGGGATTCTAGAGCACTGGACAGATGGGGGAAAAAAGTTTACACTTCTGCTACTTTAGCTGTAAGGGCTTTAAATTGCCAATTTTATATGCTTAAATATCAGCAATATCTAATGTCTCTGCTTAAACAGAAAATGCTGGCAAACTCTGAATGTCCTGAAAACAAGGAAATGCAGGATTTATTGCATGCAGCTGAACAAGTGGGAAAGCATACTTTGCAATGTGGTTTTGATTCACTAGTGGCCTCTTGCAGGGCCGCAGTTACAGGCTCTGTCATTCGAAGGCATGCTTGGTTAAAGGAACAGACTCTGCCTGATCATGTTAAAGCAAAATTATTGGATGCTCCATTACAGCATGATACTTTGTTTGGTGTTAAGGCAGAAGAGGTGTTAAAGAAAATGGAGGATAAAGCGAAATCTATGCAGACTGTAAAGGATTTCTTACAGGTTCAACCACCCAGATTTAGCAGGAAATGGCCTTCTAAAATTTGGTCCTTTCCAGTGTCAGACAGGCCACAAAGAGGCAGATACAGATGCCCTAGAGGCAGATCTCAGCCCCAAGGCTCAAACAGACCTAAACAATGGGGTGCTTCTACCTCCAAAAGCGGAGAAGACAAATCACAACCATATAGAAAACAGTCCCAATGACTTGCCAATGCCAAGCACTTTTCTTTTGGCAGCACCCTTAGGGGGAAAGTTAGCACTTTTCTCACAAAATTAGCACATGATCACCCAGGACAAATGGGTACCGAATATTGTTTCTCAGGGCTACAGGTTCCACTTTCACACCCTTCCAAAAACAAAAGGTATGCCAGACCTGCCACACAATCAATGGGCAGAGGCACAAAAGCAAATTTCATCTCTCGCGGACATGAGGGCTATTCAGCGAGTACCACAGCAAGAACAGGGACAAGGATTTTACATAAGGCTTTTCTTGGTACCCAGAAAGAACAAAGCATAGAGACCAATACTGGACCTGTCTATTCTAAATACTTTTCTGGACATTCCAAAATTCAAAATGCTGACACTGCAGCAACTTCTGCCCGTGCTGGGCAGGAAGGCTTGGTTCATAACTTTGGACCTCAAAGAGGCATACCTGCATGTCCCAATCAGACAATCTTGCAGAAGATACCTCAGATTCATAGCTGGCTCAATGCACTACCAATTTTCTGCACTGCCCTTTGGCTTGTCTACTGCGCCCAGGGTCTTCACAAAATGCCTGGCACCAGTAATTGCATTTTGCAGACAAAGAGGAATTCAAATATATCCCTACTTGGATGACTGCCTTATTCAAGCAGAGAACAAGGACATTCTACTAAAGCATCTGGCATTTGTAAAAAGATTACTAATTTCCCTAGGGTACACAGTAAACTAAAAGAAATGAAAACAAGTACCCTGTCAAGAGATAATATTCCTGGGTGCAAGCTTAAATACAACTGCCCAGATGGCTTATCTCATGCCAGACAAACAAAGGCAACTGACTTCTTACTTCAGAATGTTGGCAACAAAGACCCAGTTATCTGCAAGAAAATTCTGCAGGCTTTGGGCTTCATGGCATCCTGCATTCTGCTAATTCCATATGCAAGACTGCATAGGAGGAAGCTACAGTGGTACCTAAAAAGTGTTTGGACTCAACATTGCCACAGCCTGGAAACCTTAATCACCCTCATTCCCTGCCTGCAACAGGAGTTTCGATGGTGGGCACTGGCCTGTCACCACAGCCATTCATTTTACCCACAGCCAGGCAGACTTTAACAACAGATGCATCGGATTATGCCTGGGGGCCACACATAGCAGGAAAATGTATTCAGGGCACGTGGCCCGCAAGCCAAATGCATCTGCATATCAATCAGAAAGAGATGCTAGCTCTACAGAATGCCCTGACAGTCTTCAAGGATCTGCTCCATCCAGGACAACTACTGCTAAGGACGGACAATACTACAGTCATGTGGTACATAAACAAGCAAGGGGGCACACTTTTCTACCCCCTCTGCAGGTATGCCATGACTTTGTGGAACACAGCTTTGGCCTATGAAGTGCATCTGCAAGCACAATTCCTGCCAGGAAAGACAAATACTCTGGCAGACAAACTAAGCAGAAACCTCATGGACCTTCACGAGTGGAAACTAGATCCACAAGTCTTCAGTATGATAAGAAAATGGGGATGCCCAGACATAGATCTATTTGCCTCCCCCCCTCAACTGCCAACTACAGAGATTCTGCACAAAGATTTATCACACACAAGCATGGAAGGTGGATGCTCTATCATTCAGCTGGAAAGCCCTGACAGTATATGCCTTTCCTCCACTGCCTCTCCGCCCCAAGGTACTCCTAAAGGTCAGACAAGAGAAGCCAAAAATGATGCTGATTGCCCCAGACTGGCCACGCCAGCACTGGTACCAAATCCTGAAGAGCTTGTCTCAAGGCCCTGCCTGGACTTTACCTCAAATTCCTCATCTTCTGACCCAACAAAACAATCAGATCCTGCACAGCCAACTCAGAACCTTAAATTTGGCTGCATGGCGAATAATATAACCACTCAGAGCACGTCTCTCTCTAAAGCAGTTATGGATGTTGTTTTGGAAGCCAGGAGGCCCAGCACCAGAAAATCTTATGCAGAAAAATGGAAGAGATTCTGTGCTTGGAATCAGGCACAAGGAATTGACCCGATTGTTCCAAATATTCCTCAGATTTTACAATACCTAACTGAGATGCTGGATAAAGGCCTATCCTTCTCATCAATTAAGATCCACGCCTCTGCCATTTCAGCTCATTACAATACGAAACCGCCTATTTTTTCAAATCCATTGCTAAGGCAGTATCTCAGAGGGGCCAAAAATATAAGACCCCCAAAGAGAGCACTGATACCTACATGGGACATCAATTTTGTCTTGGAAAAGCTCACACTGCCTCCTTTTGAGCCAGCCAATACAGCCAAGATTAAATTCTTATCATAGAAAACAGCTCTGCTCCCTAGCAATAACTTCAGCAGGAAGAGTCTCAGAGTTACAGGCATTAATGGCAGTGGAACCTTTTATCATTCTCCATCCGGACAGGGTTTCTCTAAGGACAAACCCAACATTTATGCCAAAATTGGTATCCAGTGTGGCTCTTAATCAAACCATTCATTTGCCTACTTTTTATCCAAATCCCCAGAATAAAGGGGAGAGACTACTGCATTTTTTGGACATAGACAGCTATGCTTCTACTTGGACAAAACTAAAGCTTTCAGAAAGAATGAGCAACTTTTAGTGGCATATGCTGCAGGATCACAAGGGAAGGCTATCTCAAAGCAGAATATTTCAAAATGGATAGGACACTGCATTTGTTTCTGCTATGCATAACATGGCAAATCAGTGCCTAAGGGCATTAGGCCACATTCTACCAGGGCAGCAGCCACATCAGCAGCTTTCCTCAGACGAGTACCAACCAAGGACATTTTGGAGGCTGCAACTTGGAGTTCAGTGCACACTTTCACCAAGCACTACCACTTACCTCTTTACTCTAAATCCAGAGCAGGCTTTGCCACTGCAGTTCTGCAGGGCCAATTAGCTACTCCTAATTCTGAGACCCAGCCACCCAACTTAAGCTTTGGGATTCAACCCAAGTGTAATGACTGCAACAGTGAAAGGCGATGAACATAGTACAGTTGTGTACCTACCATAAATGTAGATGTTCGAGTGTATTCACTGTTGCAGTCCAGGTTACCCACCCACCATCCCCCTTTCTTTGCTGGGACTTATCTGCACTTCTCTATTCTATACAACCTATGTGGTGTACTTGCTTGTAGATGAATGTATAGTTTATTTTAGTGCATGCTTTTTATAAGCAGTGTTATTAGCCTACCCTTTTGGGGGCACCTGACATCTGGGGCAAGAAAAACTGAAGAAAATTGCGTTGGCTGCATCTTATATACCCCTGGCGCACTGACGTCAGGGAAGAGGCGACAGCAACCGACGCCGGACCAGGACTATTGAATTCAGGCCGACTGCGGGTAGCCTGCCAGCAGGATAACCCAAGTGTAATGACTGCAACAGTGAATACACTCGTACATCTACATTTATGGTAGGTACATAACTGTACTTTCTTAGGTAGGTACTAGGCTGTTGGCCCTAGGGCCTATACAAGACTAGCCATAATGATTCCCTGGCTATTGCTTCTCACAAATATTTACTTTTGTGGACACCTGTCTAGCAGGGTTATTGATGTGATCCCTGTGGAGAATTTCCCATCTCCCATCCAGTCGTCAAGGTTCCTCTTGAAGAGGGCCATTGAGGCACTCTGCCTGACATGTATGGGCAGCCTGTTCCAGAGTATGGGGAGTCTCTGGGTCAGAAACCTACCCCTCCAGCATGTTCTATTCATCGTGATGACAAGGTTAAGATCTCTGGAGTGTGTGGCTCTGAGGGATTGGGATTTCTTTGTGTAGCATGTCCAACAACTCTGGGTTTGACATGGCCTTGTATGTTAGACAGAGATCGCCTCTGAGTAGGCGATATGCGACAGAGTATAGCTGGAGTTTCTTTAGACGGTCAGCATAAGGCATCTGCGTTAGGCCTGTGATTCTTTTTGTGAGGTATTTCTGCGGCCTTTCTAGTTGTTCCAGATGTCTTGTGAGGTACATTCCAAATGGGGCATTGTATTCTATAATGGTTATAATGGGGGATGAGTACAGAGGGACAATGACCTTCTTTTTTTCTGGATGAAAAGCCCTTCATGATGAGATGTGCCACATAGAAGGATTTTCTAACTGTTGTGGCTATGTTGTTATCAAAGGTGAGACCACTGTCCACCTGTGTCCCTAGGTCTCATCACACTTTCGGTGTTTAGTGTACTGCCACCTGTGTGGTAGTTCACAGGTATGTGTTTTTTCCCAAAGGGGTCAGCTATACATTTTTTGGCATTTAGCTTGAACCCATGGCTCTGGCACCAGGCATCTGTTTCGGTAAGGCCCTTTTTTAGTATAGCTACATCATTTGGGCATTTAGTAATGGCTCCCAGCTTGCAGTCATCTGCAAACTTTGTAAGCCAGAATCCCTTAGTGTTGGCCTGTACTTCAGAGCAGTAGATGCCAAACAAGAGTGGTCCCAGGATAGAACCCTGCAGTATACCACTTGTCACCTGTGTGGAGCTGGATTTGGAGTAGTCAACTTTTACAGTGTGTGTTCTGTCAGTAAGCCAGTTTGCAACTCATCGAGTGACGTAGGGATTAATGCCCAGCTTAGTAAGTTTATCTATGATTCCAGAGTGGGGGATAGAGTGACGTAGGGATTAATGCCCAGCTTAGTAAGTTTATCTATGATTCCAGAGTGGGGGATAGTTTCAAAAGCCTTGTCGAGGTCCAGGTAGGCTGTGTGAACCACCTTACCCTCGTCCATGGCTCTGGAGACTGATTTGAAGAAGTCGATCAGGTTCAGGAGGCAAGATCCGCCCTTTACAAACCCAAACTGGGTGGAGTCCAGTGTTTGAAGGTTGCCAATGTCTTTGTTTATAAGTTCCATGATAATATGTTCCATGGTCTTGCAGATCAGGCTCGTCAGACTGATGGGACAGTAGTTCCTGGAATCCAAAGTGGATCCCTCCCTTGTGGAGTGGGATGACTGTAGCTGTGCGCCACTCTATGGCCACCAGAATGAATATGCTTCTAAAATACTCTATTATAAATGTTTTGTTGATGACATGCTCATGGTTTGGCATGGCACGTATGAACAGCTAAATGAGTTCTTATTTTACTTAAACCAAACAACTGGGTTTCTAAGATTTGAAATGAATGTTTCCCAGAATGAAATTAACTTTTTTGGATGTTAAATTAAAACTTAATGATAATCACTTAGACACCAGTGTATATATAAGAAAGATGTTCATACTAATAAATATCTACATATAGAATTATGCATGCTAAACATGTTTTTAAGGGCATTACTAAGAGAGTCAGTACATGCGAGCCAGTAGGCTCAATACTAATCAAGATATGTGTGTTGAACAGATGTCCCATATGACTGAGGACTTCCAGGCTAGGGGTTATGACCCTTAGGAATTAGAGGTTGTTAGGATGAGGTGCTGAAGTTAAGATATGATAAGGCTAGACCTTATTTTTCTAATCAAGACGACTGAAATATGCAAGCAGCAATCAGTCATGGTACTCAACCTCTTAGATACCTTATGACTTATAGTCGGGCAAGTCAACCGGTGGAGGAAATTGTAAGAAATAATTGAGACATACTAAAGGCTATACCCAGCCATGAGAAATGGTTAAGTGACAAACCATCATTTACATATAGGAATTGTAATGATTTAAAACAATGTTTGTCACAAAGATTTTGTTGTGAATAGGACGAAGCGTGCTGCTTTTAATAAGAAGGGTACCGTTCCTTGCTATAATTGTTCTTGTTGTGTAGATATATGTACATTGAGTGAGTTTATACATTTGGTTAATAAGAAAAATTTACTTTAAGTGTGGTGTCACATGTAATACTCCCCTGATTGTCTATTTGGCTACTTGTCAGTGTTGCCCAGGGTTGTATATAGGAAAATCTAATAGGAGATTAAGGGATAAAATCCTGAAGCACAAATCTGATATGCGTAGAGGAATTGTGGCGAATGCACTTGCCTGACACATGCAGGAGAATGGTGAATCCCATAAGTTTTTGTTCAAAGCCATAGAAGTTTTATACACAAATGTTAGAAGGGGGATATCAGTAATAGGCTAGAAACTAAGGAGTATAAATGGATTATACGTTTGCAAGCTGACGTATATCCTGGCCTGAATAAACAGGTTACCATTAAGCCTATTTTAAAGCAAAAACAGTGTGTCAAGTAACTTAGTTTTGTTAATTTTAACTGGTGTTTGTTTTTGTTAGATTAATTGACCTATGAGCGATATTGTCAGCATTTGACAGGGTGGGTTGTGCCATGTGAATTTACTTTGAATTGTATAAATGGCTGTTCACTTGTTTAAAATTTTTATAGCACTGATGTTTTTTTTTATCCAAAAGATTTATTAAATGGTTTTGACGTTGTGAAGTACAGCTTTTTGTTTTTTGCTTTGACTTACCTTTGCTAACTTCACTTTACCACAAATTTCACTTTTTAGTGATTGTTATATACATTGCCAAATATACAAACCTTCTGACATAACAAAATCTACTCAGGACAAGCTAAATGTGTTACTGCTCAGTGCTAGGAGTCTCAATAAGAAACTGCAATCCCTAGATGGACTTCTCACACTGGAGAATGCTGATGTCTGTGCAGTTACTGAAACATGGTTCAAAGCTATGGAAAGCACTCTGGCAGTGCATGTATATAATGCTGTTCATACATTCTGACAACTCACTGAACATGAAAGAGCAAAAGGCGGAGATGTATCTGTCTACATAAAGGGTAAGCACACCTCAAGGCTGATCAAATAGTATGACATGCTTGAGCTACTCAATGTCCAACTAACCATGGGAAAAAAAACCATTACTATATTTTTGCTAGCTGCAGGTCCCCCCACTATGAAGCAGGAAATCCATACAGCATGCCTGAAGTTACTAGAATCACTCGCCATCCAGCCCAATACCATACTCATGGGTGATTTTAATTACCCCTTCATTAACTGGGAGGCATACACAAACACTAACATGCAGACCCAAAGATTTCTTGACTTTGTAAATTCAAATGGCCTGGAGCAACTAGCCCTGCACTCCCACTAGGGGAACAAATACCCTAGATCTGGTACACACAAATATGGGAGAGTGCTGCACCCCCCCCCCCCCACACACACTGAGGTGTTATGTCCTCACTAGCAAGACCAGATGACAAAGCAGTCTACCTTGAAATAAAAGTAAAACTAGTCACCCTACCTAACCCTAAAAACTTTTAAGAACTTCTCTAAGGTAAATTACACTCTATTAAATGACAGCATAGCAAGTTTCCAAGCTCCCTCAATCCAGAATATACAGAAACCTACACAAAAGCCCAGTGCGACCATATAAACAACTGCGTAGAAACAGCAGTACCAGACCGAAATAAACCTAGGTCATGACTCAAAAACAAGCCACCCTTGTGGATCCCTGTTATGGGGTTGTACAACAAAAGAAAGAAAATCCTATCATTAAGTAAGAGGGAATGTGCACAACACAGAAATAAGTCCCTCATTTGTTTAAACAAGCAAATGAGGGAACTAGTCAAGTCTCTGAAAGCAGACTTTGAGCTAAAAATAGGCTCCAAAGCTAAGGATAACCAAAATACTTTTTCAGTTCTGCCCGCAGTCTTAAGGGTAACACCCAGCGATGTGTGGAGTTAGTTTTATAGATGGCATCACCTATACTCAGCCGAAAGACACAGCAAATCTGGTAGCCAACAGATTCTTCAGCTCAAATTTCACCTCCCCATCACCCCCAGTTCTCCCCAAAAAATACCCCCCACCATTCCACTGCCAGTTATCAACATAGACCAGGTTGCCACTGCAATTTCTAAAGCTAAAAATACAGCTTCAGTGGAGCCTGACATTATAGCAGGCTGCATCTTAATCAGGTCCATTAGGATCTCTGTTTAACCACAGCTTCCTGACTGGCTTTGTCCCAATAGAGTAGAGGATAGCAACAGTCAGCCCTCTGCACAAAGGAGACCATCTACTGACCCAGGAAATTACAGACCCATAAGTTTGACTAATCTTATATGTAAGGGCATGGAAAAAATAGTCATGGGCATGCTAAATAATGGCATAGGAGACCTGACCTAATTCAGCTTTGTCAAGGGCAGGTCATGCCTACTGAATCTGGTGGATTTCTTTGAGAAAGTCCATAAGGCCATGTATGAGGGTAAAACAGTACATACCACCTACCCAGGTCTGGCCAAGGCATTTGACACAATTCCCCACTCAGGTATTATAAATAAACTCCCAAAACTGGACAGAATATGTGGTTACGGTAGGTGAATCCAGTTATCGCAAGAGGCCAGTTACTAGTGGTGTGCCACTAGTAACTGGCATCTTGCTAGTGGTGCACCATAGTGCTCAGTGCTGGGACCACTCCTGATCAGAGTATATTTCTCTGAAGTCAAGGCAAATGTGAAAGGCCTCTGGATGACAAAGTTGTTTAAGACTGCAAGCTGGGGGAAATCACCGAATCCCCCAGTGATGTACGTATCTTTCTGGTGGGTATAGATCAGAAAAATTATTGGTGCCAGAGCCATGGCCAAAAACTAAATGCAAAAAATGCATACTCATACCCTTTGGGAATTCATATACCCTGTAAATTACAGCATCAGTTGTACATGCCATAGAGTAGAATCAGAGGTGAGATATCTAAGTACACAGATAATAGCCTGAACTCTGACAGCTATGTATCCACAGTGGCAAGAAAATCCTTTTATGTTCCACAACTTTTAAGTAAAAGTATTGCATCCAGATCCAAGGAAGTTATAGTCCCATTGTTCTCCACCCTCATTAGAGCAATAATTGAGTATGGTACTCCATTTGGCATGTACTTGACTGGACACATCAGCTGAAGCAACCTCAGTGGTTCCTTACAATGAAAATATAGGGTGTAAACAACATGAACTATGCAGGTAGACTAAAAGCCCTATCCCTTTACTCTGTCTCTTACGGACTGTTTAGGGGTGACCTATGCCTGACCTACAAGGCACTCAGAAGTCCAGCCCTGATGGAGCTGCTACACATCCACAAGTCAAACAGCATAAGTGTCACCCAATCTAGGGATCTAAACTTAGCAATTCAAACAATACATGCTGAAGAGAGAGAGGTGCCTCAGAAATTGCCCCTTTTTGGAACAGGCTTCCTAGTCACATGAAGCAGAGCCCTTCCCTGGCCTTCTTCAAGCCCAGTTTGGCTCAATGGATGAATAATCACAAATTCACACCTGGGATAATGCATGTGTCCCTTATGGACAGGGGCAGTCTGTAGAATACTCAATGCACAAGTGCATGCCATCCTCTTGTTCCTTGGGGCCATATATTGGGTAAAAGCAGGTTATATTGACTAGGCTTGTAAGGGCCCTTAAGCCATTAGCGTAGTAATCTCCTATGAACCTGTGTCCTTGACAAGACATAACCCATGTAGCTAAAGCTACTGTAGCAGTGATCATTCAAACATCTACTGTTATGGTAAGTTTACTTGC
The DNA here is from genome assembly GCF_019279795.1 of Protopterus annectens. NCBI lineage: Eukaryota > Metazoa > Chordata > Ceratodontiformes > Protopteridae > Protopterus > Protopterus annectens. The sequence continues at coordinate 1,118,612,318 of NC_056730.1, forward strand.
ACAACTGTACTTTTGTTGTATAGGGGAAGTCTGTTCCAGTGGAAAAGAAATTGAGTAAGATATCTGTCCTGCTAGCAGGCTTTATTTATGTTGCATTGAAAAGAGAGCGAGCTTTAAGTTGCACATTGTCGCACACAGAATTCAGGTCTTTTTTTCTTAGTGAGAAAACTTTTTTTTTCCAAAATAGTCCATGTGCGTGATTAGATGTATGCTTAAGGGGAGCATTATATCCTATTATTGGCCCTATAAAGGAGCATTAGAGGTGGATTATAACATTTTTTGACCTAGAACCTATATACCTTTATAACTAGCTGAGCCAGATTGAAGGATTTTCTAACTACAGCAAGAATGTGATGGTCAGGTGTTCATTGTCCATTTAGGTTTCTAGATACCTGATAAAAATATCTCTTTTTGAGGTTAGTGGCTTTTGTCATAGGTAAATGGATACTTGTTACTAAAAGGCATGACGTTACACTTAGCTTTAGACCATAGCCTTTGCATTTGTTGGGCACTCTTTCAGGATTTTTGAGTTTCTGGATCATTAATGATAGCTGCAGGTTTGCAGCTGTCTGTAAATTTATTCTGCCATATACAACTGATATCACCTTTATTGTTAGAGAAGTAAATACCAGATAGTAGTGGTTAAATTACTGAGCTGTGGTGGAACGTACTAAGAGAATTTGCCCACAGTTCTAATTAAGTGGGTTATGTTGATGAAACAATTTGCTCTCCATTGGTTTACATAAGGGTTAACATATAATTTGATTAATTTGTCAGTAGTGCCGTAGAGCAGAATAGTGCCAAAAGCCTTGGACACATCTGTGTAAGTGGTGTTTACAGATTTACTCATGTCTGTTGCCTCATTAGCTTTTTAAACAAGTTTTCTAGGTTTAGTAGGCAGGATTTACCCTTCACAAACCAAAATTGTGTTTGGGTCGAGGATCTGTAGACTGCTGCTGTCCTTGTGTAAGAGTTCCATAACCATACAAATTAAGTTGTTAAAGCTTATTGGTCTGTAGATGCCAGGATTAATGGTGGGGCCACTCTTGTGCATTTGGATGACCAATGCTGCCCCTCCACCTCTCCGATACTACTTCATATAACAAAGAAACAGATGTTCATCGTGTTATACTGCTGCAGTCATCACACTCTGGTTATCCTGCCATCAGGCGGTCCCGCAGTCGGCATGGTAGGTACAAAACTGTACTTTCTGTTCCTTATCAGGACCCATAGAGCTGGTGTTCTTAGTCTTATGAGTAACTTCAGGATTTGTTCTGAGATTTTTTTTTGGGGGGGGGTGGGTGCAGATGTGTTGTCCTGCAGGAGAAAATGGAACAGAGACAGTGGGAGACGTTTGAGTTAAGTTTATCTGCTAGCATGTTGACTACATCCTCAGATGCTGAGTAAGCGATGTTGCTTTATTCTATGCATTAGTTTGGTGCAATTGTAGGTATTGTTCTGAAGGTTCATCATATATTTGAAGAATGTGTTATGATTGTCCTTGACAGAAGATGCTGTATTCAGTTCATACTTTGCTTTGCTAGATTTGATTTTGTTCTTTAGTTTGTTTAACCTCTAGAGTCCACTTGTGGAATGTTGGGTTTTCAGCTTATTTCTTAGGGCAAGGAAGTTTTGTAGTAGAGTTTGTTTTTATTAGGACTCCAACATCATAAGGGTTTGTTGAAAAATTTGAGTTTGTATTTAGCTCAGATTGGGATGATATAATTTCAGATGTTGAGATGAGAATAGGGACTATTTGCAAATGTGGCAGTGTTGACTATTAGGTTATCAAGGGGAAGGGGACTTTTGAATCAGGTAGTAAGTTTGTCTTGGAAAAAATCTCTAAAGATAGGTTGTGGGCAGTTTGGGTGTGGTGCTCATTATTATGAATAATGAGTGAATGTCAGGTTTGACTATCACTGAGAACATAGTCTGTATTAGGTCTATATTTGTTAGAACCAGGTCCAGTAAGATTTATCTCTTGTTAGAGGAACATAGTCTTGTCTGAAGATTTTGTATCGATGAAGTCTAGGAAGCACTTTGCGTATCTTTTTATACTGTTAGTATAGGTTTTCCAGTTTTGCATATGGATGGTTGAAATCTGCAATAAGTGTTTTGTTTATGATCATGGACTCTTGTTTGTGTAGTGAAATGTCATGGGTTGTGGGTGTTCATAGGTAGGTACTAGGCTATCTGCCCGAAGGCATTTTTAAGCCTAGCCAGAATGTGTTGGCTTTCGCCTCTCCCTTAGATTACTTCCCTGTGCCTCTGTCCAGCAGAGCCATTGAAGTGATCCCTGGGGTAAACTTTCTGTTTCCCATTCACTCGTCAAGGTTTCTCTTGAAGAGGGTTAGCGAGGAGCTCTGCCTAATGTAGATTGGAATCTTGTTTTCAGGGCATGGGAAGTCTGTGGGACAGGAATCTATCCCTCCAGCACATCCTATTTATTGTTGTGGTGAGGTTTAGATCCCTGGAGCGTGTGGCTCGAGGGGATATGGTTTTATCTAGGTGGAGCATGTCCATCAATTCTGGGTTGGACATGGCCTTGTATGTCAGGCAGAGATCACCTCTGAATAGGCGGTATGCAGCCGAGTACAGCTGGAGTTTCCTCAGTCGAGCTGCATAGGGCATCTGCTTGAGGCCACAGTGATCCTCTTGGTGAGGTACTTCTGTGGTCTTTCCAGTTGTTGCAGGTGTCTTATAGGGTACATCCCAAATGGGGCATTGCACTCTGTGATGGGTCTGATGAGTGATGGGTAGAGCTAATAATAACATCATGAATACAGATTCCTCTGTTCACCCTAGAATTTTGTTCACATATAGTGTGGACTTTAAATTTATAAGGGAAGTAGTGGCTAAGAATTGGAGCATTATACTAGAAGATAGAGCTCTAGTTAAGGTTTTGGGTACATTTCCAAAATACACATATCGAAGGGGTATTAACCTCAAAAACCTTGTTGAAATGGTTGTAGATAAACCAAAAGATAAAATAAAGGGTATGCGAAAATGTGGTATGTGCCCACAATGTAAATTTATTCACAATGATAAGAAAGTGTACATTAACAGGAAAAATTATTTTATCAAGGGTAATTACAACTGTGATACACAGGGAGTAATATATGTAGCTTTATGTGAGAAATGTCCTTCCTTCTATATAGGCAAAACAGAGAGAAAAATAAAGAAAATAATTTATGAACACCTGTATGCCATAGGTAGGAAGGACCTCACAAATGCACTTGCTAGTCACATTTTAGATTTCCCTGATCATTGTTTTGCATTTTGTGTGTTGTACCAGGTTAGAAATGATATAAGAGGAGGACCCTGGCAGTTGTATCTGGAAGAGCAAGAGTTATTCTGGCAAATTAGAACATGTGCTCATCTCCCCCCAGGGTTAAATGATTTTGCATCCATAAAGTGTGTGCTTAAACTTAAAGCTCTTCTTAGGTAAATGCTATTTGGCAATTTGTATAGCATTTTGTAGCAACTTTAATGTGAGACAGCTTCTCTTTGAATAATATAGTTAATTATTTTACTATCCTTAAGCATTCAGTTTTTTATGCTGAGTGTTTTTTTAATGTAGCTTGTAACTTTGTTGTATTATATACACTTTTTATTTTTTTTTTTTATATGAATAGGTGCTTCTTGAGTAAACATGTGTTTGACACTGACTAAAAAGATTAAGAAAGGAAGGTTTTATAATATGATGATTATAGGTGTAACCATTTTAAATTGATTCATGACAGTGATTGGTTTATTAACGTTTAATGAATGTGAACTACTTTTTTATATAAAAATAGAGCTGTGTGGAGTGACTTTTGTCTGTTGAAGGCTGGGCATTTGCTTAGCTGAAAGCGCTTACCTTGAATAAAACAGTCCGTGCCATTTTTATCCAGCTTGGTTCTGCTTTCCAGTTTTGTTTTGATGTGTGGAGGGGCCCAATGACCTCTTTCGATCTGGATGCAAACCCTTTTGTGATTAGTTGGGCTACGTAGAAAGATTTTCTAACCACTTTGGCAATGTGATTATCAAAGGAGCGGTTACTTTCTACTTGGGTCCACAGATCCCTAATTACATTTTCCGTATTTAAGGGGCTACCACCTATGTGGTAGTTTGTGGGTACTTAGTTTGCATTGAACCTGTCTGCCAGGATGTTGGCCGATCTGAAAATTGCCACTTAGATTCTTGACATAGCTAAAGAATGCCTTGTGGTTATTTTTGGAGTCCATGGCAATTTTTCTTTATAAGCTAGCCTTGGATGATTTTATGAGGGAACGTAGTTTCTGGCTGATACTGATCAGGGATGTCTTCCCTTCTTGGGATTTTACACTTTTCTGTACTAGTTTCCTCCTTCTATTGTATAGCTTGTTTTTGGCAGGGGTCCACCAGACTGGTTTCCTCTTCTTGGAGGAATGAGTCTTGGTTTTGTTTGGGATAGCATGATCCATGCATTCTTGTAGGTGCCCGTAGAGTGCATTAGTAAAGGATTTTGCCGCTTGGACAGTGTTATCCTTTAGCATGGGAGCTTTGAAACTTCCCACCTTGGTCTAAAGTAACGTGAAGTTTGCTTTTGAAAAGTTTTTCACGGTGGTTTCTTTGACCGGGGGTGGTGGTGGAATGTGGATATTCAGAGTGATTCGTTTATGGTCAGATATAACCAGCGAGGGGTTGACCTCCAGTGTGGAACACTGGTTGCCTATGTTGGTGATGACCAGGTCCAATATGTTGTCACCTCTGGTGGGGGTGTTGACCAATTGATCCAGGGTGTTTGAGTTTATCAATTCTAGGAAATGTTGGGCAAGGGAGTTTGTACTTGAGTAGTTCTAAAAACTGTTAAAAGGCGAAAGAACACAATAAGAGCCGGCTAAAAAACTTGAAAATGTTTAATATTGTAAGCGCTTTCAGCAAGGACCTTGCCTCACCTTCATCAGACAAAAACCAGAAGCATTGTTTAATCCACCTATTTAAAACCAGTAGGTAAACCTATTAGTCAATTAGAGTTAAATTGAATAATTATTAACCCTTCAAGATAACAAATAGTACCTCTTAAAATATTTAAACCCGAAATATTCTAAACACTTTTAAAATATTTCAAAATACTCGAGAGCCAAAGATAGAAAAAAAACATATTATACACAAATATAAAATGTGAATATATGTGTAATAAACATTGTAAAAGCAACATTAAAACCACATACAAAAACTAACATGCCTATTGGAAATTGCAAGATGTTTCACAGCGTAACACTTCCAATTCGTAAGTCAAAACATCGTATGTCTGATGACAACCATTGACCTGTTGCAGTCAAGGATACCTACATTAACAAACCTAAGTTAAATACATGTAAAGATTAACTACTTTTTCAGTCCCTAAACAGATGTGCAAACCTAAACATAATAAATAATAATGATATTTTTAATGTTTTTAACTCATATTGTAATGTGTGCATATATGTAATAAACTACTGCATCCCATCAAGTAATCAATGAATATATATGACTATATTAATAAGTACAAGTGTGCATCAATCATATGCCATTAAATAAATGTCGGAAGGTGTGTATAAAATGTGTACAACCACCAAAACACTTTTTGTTCAATAGCAATCACCTTTTAAGAGCTAACAACCGTAAAAAACATTTAATAGAGATATTTTCATTCAACCCTGGAAATAAATAAGCCCTTGTTCTAATTTGCCACATTAGTTCATCAATTTCTAAAAGAATTTGCCAAGGACCTCCTCTGATATCATTGGGCCTGTGTTGTAAGATGGCAAATTTAAAACTATGGCCAGAATGTTGTATGCAATGTTTAGCCAATGCATTGTTAACATCTTTTTTATTAATAGCATAACAATGCTCATATATTCGCTGTCTAAGCTTCCTCTCCGTTTTTCCAATGTAGTAACAATTGCATTGGTTACATAGAGCTACATTTGTGACACTTTTAGTGTCACAGTTGTATCTGAAATTAACCTTGTATATTTTATCATTAATACAACAATGAAAATGAGGAGGCCCAACCTTTAAGGCGAAGTGAGAGACTTATTAACAACAACAATAACAGTAACAACAGCGTGAATAATGCTAATAGTAATAACAATCAAAATAGGCGTTCTGATAGCAACGCCAATGGGAATGATGGACAGAACCAGCGGGGTTTTCGTTTAAACACCAACGCTCAGCAAACCAACCGGAACCAACCCCAAATAAGAAACATAAGGAGGCAGAGAAGGAGATAGTCCTGGATACCAATTTTGGTTTTGCACCCTGTATACATACTAGTTTGGGGGGCGATTTCAAGATTTATAATTATACCATCTTAGATGTCCCCCAGGAAATGGTTGACTTTTTATCTAAAGGTTATTGTAATATTGTAATTTCCAATAGACATGTTAGTTTTTGTATGTGGTTTTAATGTTGCTTTTACAATGTTTATTACACATATATTCACATTTTATATTTGTGTATAATATGTTTTTTTTCTATCTTTGGCTCTCGAGTATTTTGAAATATTTTAAAATAGTTTAGAATATTTCGGGTTTAAATATTTTAAGAGGTACTATTTGTTATCTTGAAGGGCTAATAATTATTCAATTTAACTCTAATTGACTAATAGGTTTACCTACTGGTTTTAAATAGGTGGATTAAACAATGCTTCTGGTTTCTGTCTGATGAAGGTGATGCAAGGTCCTTGCCGAAAGCGCTTACAATATTAAACGTTTTCAAGTTTTTTAGCCGGCTCTTATTGTATTCTTTCGCCGTTTAACAGTTTTTGGTTTTTCATGTTGAAGAGTTGTGTACTTGAGTAGTTCTCCCAGTTAATGTTTGGGTAATTGAAATCACCCAATATCAGGGTGTTTGGTATGACCTTTATGTTTCCCAGTGTTTCCAGGAATGCAGAGTGGAGGTCCTGGGACATGGTGGGTGATCTGTAGCAAGCTATAATTTGAATAGCAGTTTTGCCCGTTGTTAGTTGCACATGGGTGATCTCTGAAGCATCGTGCTGTGCCACTAACCTGGAGGTGTGGGTATCCTTGATGAATATGGATACTCCCCCACCTTTTGTATTTTGGTCCAGGTTTTGTGGCCGAAATTTATGGCATGAGTTGTAGCCTGGTAGTGCTGGGGTGCTCTCTGGAGCCTTAAACCAGGTTTCTGTTTCTGCACATATATCGATTTTCTCCATACTGAGGAGTGCCTCGAGTGCGTGCATTTTGAGGTTTAGACTTCTGGCATTGAGTAGCATTACCCTCAGTTTTTTTGTTACTTGTGCTATTTACGGCGGTGGGTTTGTCTTTTGAGCCTTGCCTAAAAAAGGCACTATGGGGGTGGCAAGAGCCTTGGCCAGTATTCGAAAGCCTAAGGGTGACAGGTGCAAACTGTCTCTAGCGAAGCAGCGTGGCTTGTCGAGCATGTCATCCCAGGCTGACAGACACTGGATCCCCTTTGATTGACATCAGAAGCTTAGCCAATTGTTGAAATTGATAATTTTTTTTCTCTATACCGTGGTATCATTCTTGGTGAGGGCAGGATGCTACTCAGTGTCAGGGTCAGGGTCATACCGGCCTGGGCTACATGATCAGTGAGCTCCTCCATGTCTCTTTTCATGTAGTCCAGGGAGGTACGACTCAGGTCATTCACACCAGCATGGACAATATGAACTTTTTTCCAATGCGGGGAACACAGCAGTTGTTAATTTGCAGGGTGGCATTCCTGCTACTGCTGGTGTTAAAGCCCCGTTTATACGAGGCTCTAACAAAGTTGATGTTAGTGAAGTATCCAGTATCTTCACCAGTGGTTATCGCACCGAAGTACTGAATCCAATGAAAGACATAGATCAAGTAGATGCAACCAATGCATCTTCCTTTATTCCAAATGGACAAGGTGTTCGCCCAAGAGATGGCAATGTTATAGACTTATCGACTACACAAGCTCAATCAGAGCCACACACCAGCAGTAGACTAAATTTATCGGACTTCATGTTTGACTTTTCATTTTATGAGTATGAGGAGGAAGCAGCACGTGTGGGTACCAAACCAAACAGAACATTATCGAAGAAAACATATTCTCATGCTTTGGGGAATATTAACAATGAAGAGGCGAAGGACAAAGGTACTTTCAAACCCAGTTTTGAAAAAAACAATAGTCAAACACAGACAGTTGTTTGAATACGTTTTTTCAAATGGAATGTGAGTTTGACATTGTTACCAAGGACAAAACTGTAGACAGTCGTCCTGAATTTCATTCAGAGGGTACACTTAAAGATCTTATTTTTTCCCTCGGTAAAAAGTTACAAATTATAGCTGGTCTCAAATTAGACAATGCATATTTTAATAAATGTTTAGCATTGAACGTAGTGTCTATGGGGTTACATTTTTTTAAGCACCCTATGGGGATTGATATTATGGAAGAAAATAAAGTGGAGTTTAACCTTTTGTTTGACCAGTTTGGCATCAGTTTTATGAAGCTTTTGATTAAGTTTAATGATGAGAAATTGTGTAAATTTATGAATGAATTGGAACATGTCAGTCATATGATTGTTAATGATCTATTATTTTCACAGTGGGAGACACTGTATAGCAAACAATTTAATTATGCTGAAAGGAAGATACAGAAAAATAACGATAAAAAAAGTAAGAAGATTAGTAGAGATGTAGAGCAGTACAAGCAAGGTACAGCTTATGTATGGAATTCAAACAAACATATGAATAGCATAAGAAACTACAGATTTTTGTATAAAAGGGGATACAAGGGTTGGAATGATTCTAATGAGCCAAATGTAGCTTCTAATAAACATGAGGGAGACCAACAAAATTTTCAGAGAGGTTGGAAACAGGACCAACATCCAAAGTGGAGGAAGGAGGGGGAGTGGAGACAAGACCACTATCACCCCCCTGGTACAAGGACTAGTATTGGAGGAAGGGGGAGGTGTGACAGTTATTACCGATCCTGTTTTAAGTAATTGCACTACCGTAGGAAAGGGTAGTGAAGATATAGGTATAGTTAACAACATTGTAGTCAATAACATTGTAGTGGATGGTGTTATACATAGCTACAATAATTTGAAAATTTACAATTACACCAGTCTAACTATAGACACTGTACACTTTGACCTTTTATCTCGAGGGATGAAGTATATTCCTACTACACATTTTCATTTAGTCAACTGTTTAAGTGAAATCAAAATGTTTTTGAGGAAAATTAATCTAGCTTTCCTCTTTAAGGACAGAGGGAGCAGTGTCAATGAACACATATGTAGTAGTAGGAATGTGCTTAAGAAGAAAAGCACTTTTATTCCCCCTTTGCACACAAGTGTAGCCACTTATGATAAATTGGTCACCAGAGAGATTTACAAGCTACAAAATATATTCAGGACTCAAAAAAACAGTAGCAACTTAAATAATGATGAATTAAACATTTTAAAAGAACTCAGAAAAGACACCACCATACGTGTTATGAAGCTAGACAAGGGGGGGGGGGGGTCATTTATGACACTCTTGAATATACCACTAAAATTACGAGATATTACAGCAGTCAGGCAATTATGAGACTGTATCTAGTAATGAACTCAACATTGCCTACAAGCGTATAGACTCGTACATCGAAGAATTCTTGATTGGCAACAGAATTACAGTGGATCTATACAACAATCTTAAAGTTGATTACACCCAATTAGCCACATTGGTGGGCATTCCTAAGATACACAAAGATATTAGAGACCCCCCTTTTCGTACGATAATTTCTGGCAGTCATTCTAAAACATTCCCTTTAGGGGGGGTTGTTGTTGACACCTGGCTTAAACACTTGTATGTAAAAATTCCACACATGGTAAAAGATTCCTGGGAATTTTTAGCCAATTTTCCAACACACTTGTGGAAAGATGATCTTGTGTTTGTTACTGGAGATATCATTGACCTTTTTTCATGTATATCCAAGCAAGAGGGAATGGATTAATTTTGTAATGGCATTAGAAAATATGCAAATATTGATTGGGATAAGGTATGCTTGATTCTAGACTGTGTATGTCCTTGGTACTTGAGCAGAACTACATTTATTATGAGGGTGAACATTATCGCCAAACCAGGGGGGGTAATGATGGGGGCAGCATGTGCCCCCATCTTTGCCAACATGGTCATGCTTGATTGGGAAGAGTCAAATGTTTTCAACAGCGAATACTTTCAGCATGTGAAATATTATTCTAGAAGTTGAGACTATGTATACATTCTTTGGGAAGGTAGTTTTGACTGCCTAGACACTTTTTTAGAATATTTGAATCACAGTAGTCAGTTTTTGAGATTCACACACTCTAGTAATAGGGAAGGAATAGCATATTTGGACACACACATCTTCAAAGGTAGTGATGAATTCCAATCCCGCATTTATAGAAAAAATACTTTTTCAAATGGGTGTTTGGAATACACGAGTAATCACCCCTGGAAACTCACCCCAGGAAACTGTTATACAATATATACAAGGGTCAGTGTATCAGAGCAGCACGTATGACGTCAACTTACACAGATATGGTAAACTAATTGAATTTTATAACTAGCCTATTTTAAGAAAGGGGATATAGTATTAAGATGATGACAGATGTAAGATCTTACATTGAGGAATGGGGCAAAAAATATCCACCTTTACTGGGTATTAAACAAAGGGAGAATAGAGCCCTAAGTTTATACAGATCTGAACCCACCAGGTGGGTGACCTACCAACGGGCTTGTATTTTACAATTTTGACCTCATGTTAACAAAATCAAGAGTATTTTGACCAAAAATTGGAACACGCTGCTTGTTGATCAGGATATTATGGAAACAAAAGGAAGTAGACCAATGTTTGTGTATAAAATGAGTAATAATTTGAAGATGTATTTAGAACACAAAATTGGTGGTAGGGCTCAGGATTATGAAACACACACAGAGAAATGTGAACGGTGTAATCAATGCACACATTATGGAGGACGATGTAATAACATTAGATAATATTAACAAAACACATATTAGGTTCAGGCAGGGCAACTGCAACTCCAAGTATGTGATATATATGGCTAAGTGTACAGAATGCACATGATACTATGTAGGGAAAACCGGAAAGATTTTTTTTAAAAACTTATTTATGATCACATGTATAGTATCAGTAAGAAAGATGTGAACAACGCCTTATATAGACATATTGAAAAGTGTGGAAATACACATAAGTTCAAATTTGCTATTTTAGAGAATGTCACATTTGATCCCAGGGGGGTAACATTAAGGCCACACTGGGTTACAAGGAGGTTTGGTGGCAGTTGTATACAGATGCTTCAACTTTGCCAGGTCTCAATGACCATATACCCATGAAACCCATTTTGGCAAGAAGGATTTAATATGGAGAGGCTATTATTATTAGGATGACCCAGTTTAATGTAGGATCACATAATGGTATTCAGCTGCTGGTATTTTAGTATGATATATGTATGTTCTCTTACATTATTATTTTTTAATATTATATATTAGTGTACACATTCTGTATTTACATCACACAGTTTTGGTGCACATTTATTTTTTACCTTAGTATTATGATTATAACAGTTTTACAGTGTTATAGTTTTTAATACATTTTACGTGCGGTTATATTTGTGATATAAAATCATGCTTACACGAGGAATATTATTAGAATTAGTTTTTGTTTTTTTTATTATAAGCAGTAGTGTTTGTATCATTGTAGTAAATGATTTAATGAATAATGTACCATTGTTAATTGTATACCTTTAGGGCAGCCACGGTGGTGCAGCGGTTAGCATTGTCACCTCACAGCAAGAGGTTCTTCGATTCGATCCTCAGCTCGGGTGCCTTCTGTGCGGAGTCTGCATGTCCTCCCTGTGGTCATGTGGGTTTCCTCCGGGTGCTCCGGTTTCCTCCCGCATTCCAAACACATGCTGTAGGTGGATTGGACACTCTAAATTGGCCCTAGGCATGAGTGTGTGTGTGCCTTCCGTGGAAGGTTGGGCGCCGGGCTGGCAACTCAACACCGTAAAACTCTACTGCCAATCATGAGTGGACAGGTGATCCGCTGTGGCGACCCCTAACTGGGAAAAGCCGAAAGAAGAAGGAGAAGTTAATTGTATACCTTTAAGGGAAGGCACCCTTTAAGGAAGTTTTTTTAAAAAACAGCCATTTGGCGCCAAATTGTTTATTTAAACAGTAGCTTGATTTAAGTCAGTAGTTCTGATGAAGCCCGTATATTATGGGTGAAAGCACTTACTACAACAATTGTTTCTACAATAAAAAGTTCACTATATTCAGTTTTGGAAGCATCATTCATTGGATATCCGTGGCAATTCAGCGATGTTCTTCGTGTTTCACTGTTGCAGTCTTTACATTTGGGTAATCCTGCTGGCAGGTTGCCCTCAGTCGGCCTGAATTCCAAAGTCCTGGGTCCTGTGTCGGCTGTCGTCGCCCCTTCCCTGACGTCAGGTCATCAGGGGTAGAAAAGAAGCAGCCGGTGCCATTTTCTTTAGTCTTTCTTGCCGCTCGGTGCCCGAAGCAGAAGCAGTTCACAAGTGCCTGTCAGCCGACTCCTGAGATTTTCGAGTTCGAATTTTAGATCTGAAGTCTTCTATAAAGCTAAGTACCCTGTTGGGGAAACTTTTTTCTTGCTCCAGAACCGGTCATAAAAAGTTGTTAATTGTATTTCTTGTGGGAAGCAAATACCTCATAAGGACTTTCTTTCTTACTGTATTCCTTGCCTAGGCCCCGATCATAACTTTCTAGGTTGTCAGTTTTGTGCTAGATTTAACCAACGCACTATTAAGCGTCGGTATGATTTTGCTTTGAACTACTTTGGACGCAGGTTTAATTATCCAGAAATGTCGTTGGAAAGCCATCCGACTACCGGAGTTCACAAAAAAACACAAAGAAAAAGAGAGACAACCGAGGCCCAAAACCGACGATGAAACTTCTCCTAAGCCAGTCGCCGGTTCTCAGTGAGGCGCTTTCGCAGCCCCTGACAACCGCTACTTTAGAGTCACAGGCCGCTACCGGCTCCCACTTGGAGTTGTCCATGCCGCTGGAAACTCAAGGTATTGAAGCCTCGGACACTAATCCTTCAGATAAGTCCGAAGCCACTGAGCAGGCACCGGCTTCTGAGGGTGTATTCAGACCCAAACATCTATACATTAAACCAGCTTCAAAGGCAAAGACGCAAACTCAAGAGCCACGTGGACAGGCCTCCATGCCCAAAAAACAGATGCTCAAAATGGCCGAAGACTTGATTACCTTGATCAGGGGTTCCCATCACCCCCCTGATAAGAGGCCTAGGCAAGAGACTGACTATGAATCTTCAGATCAGGTTTCCATTTCTTCTGATCAGGAATATTGTTTTCCCCCTTATGAGGATTCTGATGCTGAAGAATCCATACCTTCAGCTTCTCCTGAGGACTATTCCTTTGGGGAAACCTTGCATACCATGAGGGAGCATTTCCACTGGGAGAGCCAAGATTTTTCAGAATCTAAAAAGAGGCTCAGGGATTTCCTGTTACTACCTCAGCACAAGCCACTTGCCATTCCCCCTGTGTTAGACATTGTAGATGATGTGTTTTCGGAGTCTAGTCTTACCCCTGACTCCTTACCTCCAGCTCCTGTTAAGCCTGACAGATATTACAGGGTTCCTGATGCACATAAATTCCTTTTTAAAAACCCTGCTGCTGACCCAGAAACTATTTCTCAGGGTCCCAAGGGAGTTAAGGCTTCCACTGCAAAAAAAACCCTACCCCTCCTAACAGGGATTCTAGGGCACTGGACAGATGGGGAAAAAAGGATGTTCTTTGTCTCACATTGCTGCAGTCATAACCTGTGGGTAGTCCGCTGTCCTCGGTCGGCCCGAATACCAAAGAGTTAGGCTGGCGTCGGTCATGGGCGCCCGGAGCTGACGTCGGTACGTAGTAGTACTTAAGCGCATGACCGACGCCATATCCTTAGTCTTTCTTGCTGCGTGGTCCGAAGCAGAAGCAGCGTTTGCAAGTGCCGTTCGGCGTTCTGAAATTTTCAATTTTCGAGTTTCAGACCGAAGACCAAGTTGGGCTAAGTACCCCGTTGGGGAAAATTTTTGTCTTTTCTTGCCTCAGTTAATCCGGATGTCAGAAAAAGTTAATAATTGTATTTCTTGTGGGAAACAGATACCTCATAGGGACTATCATTCTCTCTGTATTCCTTGCTTGGGGCCTGAGCACGACGTAGTCGGGTGTCGCTTTTGCGCTAGATTTAATAAGCGCACCATTAAACGCAGATTAGACTGTGCTAGGTTGGTTTTCGGTAAGCGGTGTAACTACAACATGCCGTCGGATCCTCCGACGCCCGCTACCGCACAGAAGCGAAAAGATAAATCTTTAAGGTCTAAACCGGATGAGTCGTCCGTTGCGGATGCCGGTTCTATGGAATCTACGGTTGAATCTGTGGATCCAGCCGAGGTCTCAGCTGAATCCCAGGGGGAACCTTTACTGTTACAGGAGTTGGCCTCTCAGGAGTTAGGCCAGGCCGAGGGTGCTTCTCAAGTTTCTGTGGTTCCATCCTTACAAAAGGTTATTAGGCCTTCTACTTCAGTCACTAAAGGCCCTGCTAAGGCTAGACCTGGTCTTTCTGGTACGGGCCATAGCCCTAGTTCTTCGGGCTCTGTTCCTAAAAAACAGATGTTGAAAATGGCAGAGGATTTGATTACTTTAATCAGGGGTTCTATGCCCCCTCCAGAGAAGAGGCCTAGGGTGGAGACAGATTTAGAGGGAATGGAGCATTCCTCTGATTACTCTAAGTCCTCAGCTGAGGATATTCAGGATTTTCCTCCCTATTCAGATTCGGATGCAGAGGATTCCTGTCCTTCTGCTTCTCCTCCAGAGGATTTTTCCTTTTTCTGAAACCTTGCATTCCATGAGGGAGCATTTCAAGTGGGAAGGTCAGGATTTTTCAGATTCTCGTAAGAGGCTTAGGGAATTTTTGTTTTTGCCACAACATAGACCTTTGGCTATTCCCCCTGTTTTAGATGTTGTTCAGGATGTTTTTTCTGAAGCTTCCCTTAATCCTGATTCTTTACCCCCTGCCCCTGTCAAGCCAGACGGGTATTACAGAGTTCCAGAGGCACATAAATATTTGTATAAGAGTCCTAGAGCTGACCCGGAAACTATTATTCAAGGGCCTAAAGGTGTCAGGGCTTCTGTGGTTAAGAATCCAGTTCCTTTGGATAAAGATTCTAGAGCATTGGATAGGTGGGGTAAAAAAGTGTACACCTCTTCTACGTTAGCTATGAGGGCTTTAAATTGCCAATTTCATATGCTGAAGTATCAGAACTTTCTGTTAGGTCAATTAAAATCTAAGGTAGATGCTCTATCTGAGGGTATAGAGTGTAAGGAATTGCAGGACTTGGTTCATGCTTCAGATCAAGTTGGTAAACATTCCTTTGCAGTGTGGCTTTGATGCCCTTCAGGCTTCTTCCAGGGTGGCTGCTACTGGTTCAGTTATTCATAGACATGCCTGGCTTAAGGATCAAAATTTGTCAGAGCATGTTAAGGCTCGGATTTTGCATGCTCCTCTTCAATCTGAAGTTCTTTTTGTTTCCCCTGTGGAGTCAGTTTTGAAAAAGATGGAAGACAAAGCTAAGTCTATGCAGACGGTTAAGGAATTTTTGCAAGTGCAGCCCCCTAAGTTTAGCAGGAATTGGCCTGCAAGAGGATGGTCTTACCCTTCTTCGGATGTTCAGTCCAAGGGCAGGTCTAGACGTGGTAGGGGCAGGGCTCACGCTCAGGGTTCTTTCAGACCTAGGACTTGGAGTTCTCCTGCACAATCTTCTGGTGAGGGCAGGGGTCAGCCTTTTCGTAAACAGACCCAATGACCTGTATCTTCAGCTGCCAGATTTTTCTTTTCTGGCAGCTCCTCTAGGAGGAAAGTTGGCACTTTTCAAACAAAATTGGCATCTGGTCACCCAGGACAAATGGGTGTTGGACATAATAAATCAAGGCTACAAGTTTTATTTTCACACTTTTCCTCCTTTCAAAGGCATGCCAGATGTACCTCCTCAGCAAAGGCTGGAGGCTCAGGAACAAATTTCTTTGCTTTTACAGATGGGGGCAATCCAGGTGGTACCTCCGTCAGAAGAAGGCCTAGGGTTTTATTCTCGTCTATTCCTAGTGCCAAAGAAAGGAAACACTTGGAGGCCAATTCTGGATTTGTCCATTCTCAATACATACCTAGACATTCCAAAGTTCAAGATGTTAACATTACAGCAACTTCTGCCTCTGTTAGGCAAAAATCACTGGATGGTAACTCTGGATCTCAGAGGCCTGTCTTCACATTCCTATCAGGCCCAGCTGCAGGAGATTCCTGCGTTTTTCGGGCTGGTACTTCTCATTATCAGTTCTCTCCATTGCCCTTTGGTTTATCTACTGCACCCAGGGTGTTCACAAAGGTTCTGGCTCCTGTAATAGCTTTCTTAAGACTGAGGGGAATACAAATTTATCCTTATCTGGACGATTGCCTGATTCTTGCTCAAGACAAAGACAAGTTACTTCAACATCTACAGTATGTAATGGCAGTTTTAAGGTGCCTAGGGTATTCTGTGAACGAAACAAAGTCCAGTCTAGTACCCTCTCAGGACATGTGCTTTCTGGGTGTGAGACTGAATACAGCC
Organism: Protopterus annectens; assembly: GCF_019279795.1. Lineage (NCBI taxonomy): Eukaryota > Metazoa > Chordata > Ceratodontiformes > Protopteridae > Protopterus > Protopterus annectens. Next base: position 1,118,628,968 of record NC_056730.1, read on the forward strand.
TCTCAGATGGCTTTTCTGACCCCGGACAAACAAAGAACTCTTCATCTATACTTCCAGCAATTATCAGTACTGTCCAGGCTGACTGCAAGGACAGTCCTTCAAGCCTTGGGGTTCATGGCATCTTGCATTCTGGTACTTCCCAATGCCAAACTGCATATGAGGAAGTTACAATGGTAGCTCAAAAGTGTATGGACTCAACACTGCCACGATTTGGACACTGTCATTCAGATAATACCTTGCATCCAAAAGGAATTCTTGTGGTGGGCACAGGAATGTCACCTAAACAAGGGACTGTCTGTGACCCGACCAGAGGCGAGTCAGATCATAACGACGGATGCCTCAGACCTGGCTTGGGGAGCACACTTCAATGGGAAATGGATTCAAGACACGTGGCCTCCCAGACTACAACATTTGCATATTAACATGGAGATGTTAGCAGTCCAGTTTGCCCTGATGGCTTTCAAGGGCCTACTTCAACCAGGACAGGTGTTGATACGAACAGACAACACTACAGTCATGTGGTACATCAACAAGCAGGGGGGAACCCATTCTTACCCTCTTTGCAGACAAGCTATGATATTGTGGGAGACTGCTCTGAGTTTGCACATCACTCTTCAAGCACGGTTTCTGCCAGGGGCACAGAACTCCCTAGCAGATGTATTGAGCAGACAAATTGTGGATCCCCACGAGTGGAAATTGGATCCTCAAGTATTCCAGCAGTTGACAGTGGCTTGGGGAACTCCAGACATAGATCTGTTTGCTTCCCCTCTAAATTTCCAACTACCAAAATTTTGCACAAAGATGTTTCACCCAAAAGCTTGGAAAGTGGATGCTCTATCTTTCAGTTGGAACAACCTTCACGTCTATGCTTTTCCTCCTCTGCCTCTCCTTACCAAGGTACTCTTGAAAGTCAGGCGGGACAAGCCTTGCATGATTTTAATAGCACCAGATTGGCCACGACAGCACTGGTATCCTCTGCTGAGGAGTTTAATTCAGGAGCCTCCTTGGCCTTTGCCACAGCTTCCTCACTTGTTGTCCCAGTCAAGCAGTCATTTGCTCAATGTCAGGGTGCAGTCCCTGCATCTAACGGCCTGGCGAATTCTGTTTTAGAGCCTGTGGGTTCTCAGCTTCCTCAACAGGTTTTGGATGTCATTTTGGAAGCCAGGCGGCCCAGCACTAGAAAGGTTTATGCTGATAAATGGAGGAGATTTTTTCTTTGGAGCACAACAAAGGACTTTGATGTCTCGGTACCTAATTTGAGTTTTACACTGCAGTACCTTACTGATTTACTAGACAAGGGTTTATCATTTTCCTCTGTGAAGGTTCATGCTGCAGCCATTTCTGCTCACTATGATTGTGACCCTCCTTTATTTTCTCACCCTTTGTTTAAGCAATTTCTTAGAGGGCAAAAATATAAGACCCCCACGTAGAGCTCCTACTCCTTCCTGGGATCTCAATTTTGTGTTGGAGAAGCTTACTTTGCCTCCTTTTGAACCTGCAGCTACGTTGGAATTGAAGTTTTTGTCTTGGAAGACTGCCTTTTTGTTGGCCATTACTTCTGCTAGAAGGGTATCTGAATTGCAGGCTCTCATGGCAGTTGGAACCCTTTCTGATATTCCATAAGGATAGAGTTTCTTTACGTACTAACCCTACTTTTATGCCAAAAGTTATTTCTGATGTGGCCTTCAACCAGTCTATCCATTTGCCTACCTTTTATGCTGATCCCCAAAATAAGGGGGAAAAAATCTTGCATTCCTTGGATATACACAGGCAGTTACGTTACTATTTGAGCAGAACTAAGGAGTTCAGACAGACTCAACAGTTATTTGTTTCTTTTGCTTTGAGTTCACAAGGGAAAGCTGTTTCAAAGCAGACTATTTCAAGGTGGATTGCTAATTGTATTGCCTTTTGTTATTCTCATCATGGGAAGAATGTTCCTGCTGGGATTAGACCTCATTCCACTAGGGCTACTGCCACATCTACTGCTTTTTTGAGGGGTGTAGCTACTAAGGATATTTTGGAAGCAGCTACTTGGAGTTCAGTTCACACTTTTACTAAGCATTACCATCTCCCTCTTTACTCCAAGTCCAGGGCTGGGTTTGCCATTGCAGTCTTACAGGGCATGTTAGCAGCCCCTAATGCTTTTTAGTTTGCCAGCCTCCCTTTTCCTTTGCTTTGGGATTCTACCCACAGGTTATGACTGCAGCAATGTGAGACGAAGAACATAGTACAGTTTTGTACCTACCATAAATGTAGATGTTCGAGGATCCACATTGCTGCAGTCCTATTTTCCCTCCCTCCTTCCCCTCTATGGTTTGGGGTTGTTGTTGTTCCTTAGGGATTATTGTTATTTTCTCCTTTGTGGCTCTGGCCTTTCCTTTTTTAAGGCCTTCTGACATCTGGGGCAAGAAAGACTAAGGATATGGCGTCGGTCATGCGCTTAAGTACTACTACGTACTGACGTCAGCTCCAGGCGCCCATGACCGACGCCAGCCTAACTCTTTGGTATTCGGGCCGACCGAGGACAGCGGACTACCCACAGGTTATGACTGCAGCAATGTGGATCTTCGAACATCTACATTTATGGTAGGTACAAAACTGTACTTTTACTCATCTGCTACCTTGGCTATAAGGGCCTTAAACTGTCAGTTTCATATGCTCAAATATCAGCAACATGTCATGTCATTGCTTAAACAGAAAATGTTGTAAAACTCTGAATGTGCAGAAAACAAGGAAATGCAGGATATATTGCATGCAGCTGAACAAGTTGGAAAGCATACTTTGCAATGTGGTTTTGATTCTTTAGAGGTCTCCTGCAGGGCCACAGTTACAGGTCCTGTAATTAGAAGGCATGCTTGGTTAAAGGAACAAAATCTGCCTGGTCATGTTTAAATGAATTATTAGATGCACTTTTACAGCATGATATTTTGTTTGGTGTTAAGGCAGAAGAGGTGTTAAAGAAAATGGAGGACAAGGCTAAATTTATGCAAACGGTCAAAGATTTCTTACAAGTACAGCCACCTGGGTTTACTAGACACTGGCCAACAAAGAATTGGTCCTTTCCTGTGTCAGACAGACCTCAAAGGGGCAGACCCAGACGCCCTAGAGGCAGATCCCAGGCGCAAGGTTCATACATGTCAAAGCAATGGGGTGCTTCTACCTCCCAAAGTGGAGAAGACAAATCACAACCCTACAAGAAACAGCCCCAATGACGTCCCCCTGTCTGCACCAAGCACTTATTACCTGACAGCACCCTTAGGGGCAAAATTAGCACTTTTTTCTCAAAATTGGCACATTATAACCCAGGACAAGTGGGTTCTAAATATTGTGTCACAAGGCTACAAGTTCCATTTCCATACCCTGCCAAAGGCAAACGGCTGGCCAGATCTGCCAAAAAATCAATGGGCAGAGGCACAAAAACAAGTTTTGTCTCTCGTGGACATGAGGGCCATTTAACAAGTGCAAGAGCGGGGGCAAGGATTTTACTCGAGACTTTTCTTAGTGCCCAGAAAGGACAAGGCCTGGAGGCCAATACTGGACCTATCGATTCTGAACATATACCTGGATATACCAAAATTCAAAATGTTGACTTTGCAGCAGCTTCTGCCCATGCTGGGCAAGAACACTTAGCTTGTAACTTTAGACCTAAAAGAGGCATACCTGCATGTCCCAGTCAGACAAATATGCAGAAGATACCTCAGATTCAAGGCTGGCTCAATGCATTACCAATTCTCTGCACTGCCCTTTGGCTTATCTACTGCACCCAGGGTGTTTACAAAGTGCCTAGCACCAGTAATTGCATTCTGCAGACAAAGAGGAATACAAATATACCCTTTCTTGGACGACTATCTAATTCAAGCAGAGAACAAGGACATCCTTTTACAGCATCTGACATTTGTGAAAAAACTTCTAACATGCCTGGGGTACACAGTCAACGAAAATAAATCAAAACTAGTACCCTCTCAAGAGATCATATTCCTGGGTGCAAGCTTAAATACAACTGCCCAGATTGCTTATCTCACGCCAGACAAACAAAGGCAACTGACTACCTATTTCAACATGTTAGCAACAAAGGCCCAGTTATCTGCAAGAAAAATTCTGCAGGCTTTGGGCTTCATGGCATCCTGCATCCTATTAATTCCATATGCAAGACTGCATATGATGAAACTTCAATGGTACCTAAAAAGTGTTTGGACTCAACATTGCCACAGCCTGGAAACCATAATTACTCTCATTCCCTGCCTGCAACAGGAGTTTCGATGGTGGGCAAAGGCTTGTCACCAAAACAAGGGACAGCCATTCACATTACCCCCAGCCAGGCAGACACTAACAACGGATACATCAAATTATGCCTGGGAGGCCCACATGGCAGGAAGATGCATTCAGGGAACATGGACCTCAAACCAAATGCATCTACATATCAATCAAAAAGAGATGCTAGCTGTTCAAAATGCCCTGACAGCCTTCAAGGACCTACTTCATCCAGGGCAACTACTGATAAAGATAGACAACACCATGGTCATGTGGTATATAAACAAGCAGGGGGGCACACATTCTTACCCGCTTTGCAGACTAGCTACGACTTTGTGGGACACAGCATTGACTTACCAAGTACATCTGCAGGCACAATTCCTGCCAGGAAGGAAAAATACTCTGGCAGACGAACTAAGCAGAAACCTCATGGATCCTCACGAGTGGCAGCTGGATCCACAAGTCTTCAACATAACAAGGAAATGGGGATGCCCAGACATAGATCTATTTGCCTCCCCTCACAACTACCAGCTAAAGAGATTCTGCACAAGGATTCATCTCAGACAAGCATGGAAAGTGGACGCCCTATCCTTCAGCTGAAAAAACCTATCAGTGTATGCCTTTCCCCCTCTGCCTCTCCTCCCCAAGGTACTCCTAAAGGTCAGACAGGGGAAGCCAAAGATGATTCTGATTGCACCAGACTGGTCCCGCCAGCACTGGTACCCAGTATTAAGGAGCTTGTCTCAATGCCCAGCTTGGACCTTACCTCAAGTACCGCATCTACTATGCCAGCAAAACAATCAGATCCTGCACAGCCAACTCAGAAATTTAAACCTGACAGCATGGCGAATAATGTAGTCATACAAAACCCACCTCTCAGCAAAGCTGTGATGGATGTCATTTTGGAAGCCAGAAGGCCTAGTACTAGAAAATCTTATGCTGGAAAATGGAAGAGATTCTGTGCTTGGAACCAGGCACAAGGAACAGATACAACTGTGCCAAATATTCCTCAGATTTTACAATACTTAACTGAGATGCTGGACAAAGGCCTATCTTTCTCATCTATTAAAATTCATGCCTCTGCCATTTCGGCCCATTACAATGCAGAGCCACCAATCTTTTCTCATCCCTTATTAAAACAGTACCTCAGAGGAGCCAAAGATTTAAGGCCTCCAAGGAGACAACCAGTGCCTGCATGGGACCTCAACTACATCTTGGAAAAACTCACAATGCCTCCTTTTGAGCCAGCTGCTATTGCGGATATAAAATTTTTATCTTGGAAAACAGCTCTGCTCCTAGCAATAACTTCTGTAAGACGAGTTTCAGAGCTACAGGCACTCATGGCTGTGGAACCTTTTATAATTTTTTATCCGGACAGGGTCTCCCTGAGGACAAACCCAAAATGTATGCCTAAAGTGGTGTCCAGTGTGGCTCTTAATCAAACCATTCATCTGCCAACTTTCTATCCAAATCCACAGAACAAGGGGGAAAGAATTCTGCATTCTTTGGACGTACACAGACAGCTTAGATTCTACTTGGACAGAACCAAAGTTTTCAGAAAGACAGAGCAATTACTAGTGGCATATGCTGCAGGATCACAACGAAAGGCTATCTCAAAGCAGACTATTTCAAAGTGGATAGGTCACTGCATTTGTTTCTGCTACTTATACCATGGCAAGCCAGTGCCCAAGGGCATTAGGCCACATTCCACCAGAGCTGCAGCCACTTCAGCAGCCTTTCTCAGGGGAGTACCAACCAAGGACATTTTAGAGGCAGCTACTTGGAGTTCAATGCACACCTTTACAAAGCATTATCATCTGCCACTCTACTCTAAATCCAGGGCAGTCTTTGCACTGCAGTTCTGCAGGGTCTCATAGCCGCTCCTAATGCTGTTTAGCTCCAGCCTCCCAACCATAGCTTTGGGAATCTACCCAAATGTAATGACTGCAACAGTGAAACACGAAGAACATAGTACAGTTGTGTACACTTACCATAAATGTAGATGTTTGAGTGTATTCACTGTTGCAGTCCAGGTTACCCACCCGCCATTCCCCCTTTTCTTTTGATGGAACCTGTCTTTCCTTCTCTGATTTATACAACCTGTGTAGTGTATTTGCTTGTGGATGAAGGTAAAGTTTATATTGCTGCATGTAATTTTATGGATCTAGGTTAGAACACCGACAACTAAGAAGAGCGACAGCCAGTTCCCCGACACGAAAACACTGACACAGACATGATCGAAACTGCATATCATGGACATTGCACAGGTAAGGGGTTTAAATTACGCTAATCTTGCCTACCATGTTTGAGTAAGTGTGGCAGTGTTATGCATATGTTACGATCATTGTATTACTTAGACCTCATGGTAGGCAAGATTAGCGTAATTTAAACCCCTTACCTGTGCAATGTCCGTGATTTGCAGTTTCGATCATGTCTGTGTCGGTGTTTTCGTGTCGTGGAACTGGCTGTCGCTCTTCTTAGTTGTCGGTGTTCTAACCTAGATCCAATTTTATATACAGATATAAATTTTGCCTACCCTTTTAGGGGGCACCTGACATCTGGGGCAAGAAAAACTAAAGAAAATGGCGTCAGCTGCTTCTTTTCTACCCCTGACGACCTGATGTCAGAGAAGGGGTGATGACAGCTGCCGCAGGACCCAGGACTTTGGAATTCAGGCCGACTGAGGGCAACTGGCCAGCAGGATTTCCCAAATTTATAGACTGCAGCAGTGAATACACTCGAACATCTACATTTATGATAAGCGTACACAACTGTACTTTTTGTGCTTTTGTGGATTACTTCATTTTTGTTGACAGACGCTCTTTTTTATTCAACATGGACAATGACAGAGCCATATTTGTACTTGTTCTGGAGTGACCTGAGTGCTTGTGTTATGTGGCGGATCCTGGCACCCGACAGGCAGCTAACAGTAACCTTCTTGTTCAACCTAGTGAGTGGGACATCAGTGTGCCTGACTATTGTCATCTATTACTAGTGTGTTTGGTATGTTATTTTGCCTTAACGGCTGTGATTGTGTGGCACACTGGTTTTGTAAAGTATGTGTTTCATATTTTATGTTTTGGTGTGGAGGTTGCTTGGATGTCTGCTTTGGAGGTGTCTGTTGCTTTTGCAGATTTTTATTTAGAGCCTCCGAGTCTGTTTTCGTGTATTTGTGCGTGTTTTTTGCCGGTGCTGGTTTCATAGATCTCTGTGAGATTGGTGGTGTGATGCAAGTAATTCCCTTCTCCTTTTGACTGCCTGGTTCAGTCATGGATTGAGAGAGCTTAGCCTCCAGTTTGGTTCTATAATTGCATCTCTCACATGTATTAGTGTTTGGTGGAAGGAGGAGAGGGTTGTCTGTGTACATGAGGCAATTGTAACATTGTCTCAAAATGCCCAGATTCACCAGTTGGACCAGAGAGTACACTTGAAACTGCCCTTTGGACATGCCTGGATAGGTACAGTGAACTGTTTTACTGATTGGCTGGTAAGGTCGAATAGAGACCATTGTCCTTCTCTATGAAGGGGGGTTCAGTAGTTGGCCTGTATACTTTACTGGTAGTTATTAGGATGTGGAGGAATTCAGGGTCATTGTCTTGCCACGTGCAAATCGATAGAACTGTAGAAGAATACCAAAATATATCCAGTCAGTAAGAGGAATATGCTTACTATAGGGTCTGACTGAATGATAAACATTGAATCCTAGTTTGGAGAGTGTGGTATCATGGCATTAGAACAGTGTTTCAGTGATGCCTGTATTTTATAGAGATAAGAATACTTCTAGGGAGGGTACATTTTTATCGAGTCTTCTAGTATTGTGCAGAGCTACTTTGATTGCATCTTGATGTTTGTTTCTTAGTTCTGTAGATGGAGAAGATTGACATTGCATGAAATGGAACTACATTTATAATTCAGTAATCCATGCATTGATTGTTCATTTAACTAGTATATGTTCACTAGTTTACAGATTTTGAGAAACATGAAAAGTTTACAGACAAAATACAGTCAAGGAATATTTATAGCAATACTGATGAAGATTCTTTTCAGTTTGACTTCCAAGATGGCTGCACGTTGATCAAAAGCTTAACTTCAGCTATCCCAGTGTGGAAACAGAAACTGATAGAAAAAGAGGTGCCATTGAAACTTTTTTTTTGGGGTGGGGGGGTGTAAAATTCAGTTAGTGGCTAACAAGTACACTGCCTGGATGCCAGCAGAGAAGATATTTGGAAAACCATAAAGAAAACCGGAAAAGGTGTGGAGAAAACACTGTCAAAGAAAGATTCTGCAGCTGTTCACAAAAGGTAGTTCTAGCTTCAGGTTTGGTTCACGAGATGGCTTCCAGTAATTTAGAGAAAAAAATAAATCAGATGTACTCAGAGGTGATTAAAATAAATACAACACTGAAGGAATTTATAAACGGAAATAACAGAAGGCTGGAAAAATAGAAGAAGCTTTAACTAGCTGTTTAGGAAAAACCTGGTTGTGTATGAGGCTTCTCAAGAACTTTTAAAAAAAATAGAAGGCAGAGAGTACAGTAAAAACCTGAGATTTTCTGCTGTACCGGAGAAACTGAAAGGAACAGACTTTATTCGTTTTTTAAAAGCACAAATAATCAACTTGACTGGTATTCCACAGTAAGATTTTTTTTTATTTAAAAAAGACCGAGTGTATGCCCCAAACCTGGCCATTTTAAAGCAACCAAAGCCTATATTAAAAGGTGTAATTATACCAGCAGAAAGAGTTGACTGTGGCAGAAGGGCACCATACTAAAAATCTGGAGACAGAGTGTTTGTAGAAAATGATTATTCACTGTACACCAAGCAGAAGAGAAGAAAATTTATACCAGCAATCGGGGAATGTTGAGAGGCAAGTGTGAGATTCAAGCTGCTATATCCATCTGTCTTAGAGTATCTTGGAGGATAAAAGGTATTTTTTATGTAGAACAAGCTAAGGAGGAAATACAAAAGTTTATCCAACAAAAAGTGAGCCAGCAAGCAGATGGGGACTCTGCTTTTCATTCTCCTGACTAATGTTCATTGAGAGACTTTGCCAGTGAAACCTTTTCCAATGTTCAGAGGAAAATGCTTGAGAGAGGAATTGGCTTGAAGAATCAGGAGTACTTTAGACTTTGAACCAGAGTCTGGTGTTGGGAGATGAAGATGAACATGGAGACCAATAACATCACAATTAGTGAATGAATGAGAGACTATAAAGCATCGGTCACATTTGTGAAATATGACATTGCAAGAAAAAGTAATTGAAAAGGATTGGGCTTTTGTTAACTTTGTTAAACTTGTGGGTGGGCTTTAAAGCATATGTCCCGCTTTGTCATTAATGATTATTTAGAAGGACACTAAGGGGAAAAAGTATCTGTACATCAAACAATTTTTGTTTGTATTAGTATTTGTATAAAACATTTCATGATGTAAACTGCACTATATCTAGCTGTTTTGTGTTGCCAGGAGTAGTTTAAATGTAGGGGAAGTCTTTTGTTGTATGTAAAGACAAAGTAAGCAAGTATTTATTTTTTATTTGTAAGAAATGTAGGCTTTACAGTTTAACAAGAGAAGAAAGGCTGAACAAAAGCAAGTTTAATGTTAATATCCTGTGATCTTGGGCTGCTGAGGTGGGAGTAGGTTGTAAAAGTGCACTGATTATGTTGCATGCATGTTGAATTAAGATTTTTTGGCTTAAACAATAAACAGATATTTGTAAGGAGGTAGGCTTTAAAAAATAAGACAAAATGATAAAAGACATGAAAAATGCTAAGTTTCTTACAACTGCAAGGATGTTAGCTTTTTCCCCCTTTGTCAGGTGTTCACTGGGAGTCAAGAAGCCTGCAGCCGAGGACAGCTGTGCATTCTCTTCAGAGTGAAATTTACAGAGATTCATTGCTGGGAACCTTGCCATGGAGAGAGTTGTCTGCAGGTACATGTAATTAATCTTAAGATTTCTGAGCATTTTTATTGAGGGAAATAAACAAGTTAAAGGTACAATGCCAAGCAGTTCAGTGAAAAATAAAATTTGAAATTGAGATGTGAATAAGAGAGCAGCTTCCATAGCAGGCCTTAATGCTTTAATGCATTTAACAGAAAATTGTACAATTTAGTTTTATTTAAAGATATCCAGTGCATTTTTTTCCTTGGGGCTAAAAGTTAATGTTTTCCGAAAGCATACAAGCTGTTTTTCTCACCTGGGAAAGGAATGTAGATAAGAAAAGAACAGGTAGCGATCAGTGTGAGTGAGAACACAGCCTGTATCAAGCAGTTTAGTACAATTAACCTAATTTTAGATTAGGCAGTCCCTGTAAGCGCAGCATTTAATTTGGGGCAATTGTTCCTATCTGGAGGGTTAAACTTAATTTTTTGAAGATTTATATTATTTTGTGTATGCTAAGTTAATAGAGGATGGTGGTGTTTTGAAAAGGTGTTTAGTTTTTTGTTTGAGGGTTTTCATTAAAACAAAAAGTCTTAAAAAATGCTGACATTTGGTATGCAAGATTCAGTGGTAGTAACTGACAGAATTTACATATTATTCCCCAAGGTACAATAACTCGCTAGACTAGACAGAAAGTGTATTTCACAGGAACATGTGCATTTAATTAAAAACTTTGACATGTGGAGTTTAAAACATGGTAGAAGTAAAAGAGCAAGAGAATATGATTAAGCAGTAATAAGAACTACTTAGAGGGCCTGACCAAAGTTAAAGTATTGAAGAATAAGGGGAATCTCACAGAGCAAGAAGAGTCACACATGCAGAGTGCTAAAGAGAAATTAAGGGAGTATCTGGATAATATTCATGAGCTTAAAAAGATTGCTGCTTACAATTTTTTTTTTAACTCCAGAGCATAAAAAAACTTCTAACACAACAACTTAGGCAGCAGAAAGTAGAATGGGTTATTACTAAATGGAAGTATATAACAAGAAAAATAATCAGAGATCCTGTAGAGGTTTTAGAGACATTTCAAAAATTGTATGAACATTTTTTATAAAGCAGCGAGATGTGGAAATCAAGAAAGAACACAAGTGGAAGTATTATGGAAGACTTAATTATGCCAGAGTTACAGGTAGATGAAAGCTCAGCAATTAACAGTTAAGACAGGAGGGATGAGGTAAAAATGGTTATGTATAATCAATCTTCAGGAACGTCTCAAGGAACAGATGGTATTCCAGTGGAAGTTTTAAAGTTAGGAGGGAAGAAAGTGATAAAGATCTGGATGATTTTGTTTAGCAATATTTTAAAAGAAGGGGAACCACCAACATCTTGTAGGAAAGCTGTGGTGGCTGTGTAAACTAAGGACAGTGATGACTTATCAAACCCAGCTTCACACATACCCATTTAAATTTTAAACCATTTTTTATAGAATGTTGTCTGTACTAGATAAAAGAATGACAAAAGTGTTGCTACAATTATTAGATATGAATCACCGTGGTTTCATGGAGGAGAGGCAAGCATTTAACAGCATTAATAGAACGATGATGATCTAGAGGAAAGCAGAAAAGAAAATATCACTGTTGTTGGTTGGCCTTGGTGCTGAGAAAGCATTCAACAGAATAAGCAAAGATTTTATGAGTAGGGCAGTGGAACCATTTGCATTACCTGACACAATAATAAGGTTAATAAGGAGGTTATATGTAGGGTCGGAGGCAGGAGTTAAAGTGGGCGGGTTCCTCTCTGATAAAGGGTGGCACAGTGGATAGTGTTGTTGCCTTACAGCAAGAGGTTCTCCGGTTCAGTTCTCAGCTGGAGTGCCTCCTGTGTAGAGTCTGCATGTCATCCATGTGTTTGTTTGTTTTTTTCCTGAGTACTCTGGTTTCCTCCTGAAGTCCAAAGACATGCATCAGGTGGATTGGCATTCTTAAAATTGGTCATAGGTGTGAGTGTGCATATGAGTGGTATGGAAGAACCATGACAGAGATTGCACCATCACAGTGGTGTGAACCTTGGCTGTAGACTGTCACTGTGGTAGTGACATCCTAACATCATGTGAAAGATGGGAAAAGGGTGAAAAGATAAATGGATGGTTCCTCTCCAAGTCCTGTTTGAACAGAGGAACCAGGCAGGAGTGTCCCCTTTCCCCTCTATTTGATTTAATTTACAGCCAATGTCCAAGAAAGTAAGGAACTCAAATGCAAGGAAATAATTGATGTGGTAATGAAGAAAAATTGGCTTTATTTGCAGATGATATTTTATACTTGGTTAACCCAGAAAAGGGCAGCTTGGTGCTGTGGAACATTTTGAGACAGTTTCATGTCTCTTTGGGGTATAATGTTAGTGAAAAAGGCTAGAGCCATTAATTATGTACCCACACATGAACTAGTTCCACATATTTGTCATGATAAGATGAAACACTTAGGAGTATGGATTAAAATGTCTTCTGTAGTGGCAGCTAACGATATGTGGGAAGAGACAAATCAAATGTAATACAAAAACTTAGAAACTGGAAGCTGCTGTTTATGAATATGGTTAGTAAGATACAAGCAGTGAACATTTATTAGTCCTTTTAATTTTGTATATGGCTATGCATATCTTTATCAACCAGAGGAGAAGTTATGGACAGTAATTACGAGTTGAAGGACTTTATTTGGGAGGGGAACAGGGCAAAAGTTAAATGGGATAAGTTGATCCTTCCATCAGAACATGGTGGTTTAGAGTTGCCTGATTTTGAAGGGATATTTTAGAGCCCATACACAAGGCCCATATGCATAACATAAGCAGAATGTTATAATTCAAAATGGAAAGTGATTAAGTGGAGAGGGGGGGGGGTCTAAGAAATGTGTATATATTGAGGGATTTTTGGATGCAGATCCTTAAGGAGAATAACAGCAACCATACAGGATATTATATTCATAAAGTAGCAGAATGTATTCTAAGAACTAAGCTAACATGAGAATGGAGAAAGGAGATTATGCCATTAAAGATGACTGCAAGTAGGGGTACCAAAAATAGGCAAGAGGGGGGTGGAATTTGCTGCAGAAAAGTGGTAAAGGAGCTGATGATTTGGGTCCAAATAACTAGAGAAGAAAAGTTAGAGTGGGATGAGGCCAAACAGATGTTTGGACTGCAGGCTAGAGACTGCCTTCCCTACCAGGAATTGATATCAGAGTATAGACAAAAAGAAGGGAATGTGGGAATATTAGTGAAAGACCTGCTTTGGTGGAGTTTTTAGTTTTATCTAGAGCAGAAGCTGTTCTTAAAAGGTTTAATTAGTAGGACATATAAAATATTGAATGAAAGCGATAAGGATCAATCAGAGGAGGTTAGAAAAGATTGGGAAGAGAGACTGGAAAAGTATTTTAAAAGAGAACAACAAGAGAATTTATATGCATTGCCCCCAAGGATGCAACAATGTCCAGAAGGTTTACAGTTTTTACTTGAAGGTGTTGGCATTGTTATTTTAGACCTCAAACAGACTTCATAGAATTTTTTCCTCAGGTAGAAAGCAAATGTTGAAGGTGTAATGGAGAAGAAAGGTAGCTGTACATCTCCAGGGTAAATATAACATTTGTTTCTTTCTTATATTTATAAAGTAGCAGAAAGTATTTGAAAAACTAAGATAACATGGGAATGGAGAAAAGAGATTCTGCCAATAGGGATGACTGCAATTATAGATAAAGACAATAGGCAAGAGGGAGCTGGAGTTTATAGGAGAAAACTGGCAAAGGAATTGGGAGCAAATAACTAGAGAGGGAAAAGTAATAGAATGGGATGACATCAAGAATTTATTTGAACTGCAGGTTAGAGATTGCCTTCCCTATAGGCAAGGAGAAAGAACTAGGGAGGTCGTAAACGAAAGACCAGCACTGGTATAGATGTCCTTCAAGAATGCAACTGCAGTCATAACATATGGGTTGTCCTGCCTCAGGCAGCCCTCGGTCGGCTGGATTCCAAAGTCTGGGTCCGACGTCGGCTGATGTCGCATTTCTCTCCGACGTCAGAGCGGCTGGAGTACATAAGCATCAGCCGACGCCATCTTCTTCAGTCTTTCTTGCCGCACGGTGCCAGAAGCAGTTCGCAAGTGCCGGTCGGTCAGCTCCTGTATTCTTCGAATCCGAAGTCATCAAAAAAGCTAAGTACCCCGTTGGGGACCTTTTCTTGCCTCAGCCGATGTCAGAAATTACTGAAAAAGTAAATAATTGTTTGTCTTGTGGTAAACAAATACCTCATAAGGATTTCCACTCTTACTGCCTTCCTTGCCTTGGCCCAGACCACGACGTCTCGGCCTGTGCCGCCTGTGCTTGCTTCAATAAGCGCACTCTCAGGCGCCGGGCGGAATTCGCTGAAGACTTTTTCGGCGAAAAATTCGATTATACAATGCCGTCGGAACTACCGACATCGCAGACTCCTAAGAAACGAAAAGACCGGGACCGACATCCTCGGCCCGCGTCTTCCACCGACACCACGCCAAAACCAACCGCGAGTGCCCCGGTTCCCTCTGAGGCGGTTATTTCACCGCTCCGAACCGAAGGCACCGCATTACCGATACCTCCGATACCGGAGACCACACCGACGCCAGTTATTGATTATTGATTTTCCTCCGGATACTGAAACCGAGGAAATGCCCGAGACCATTGCTGTGGATAAGGTCACTCCTGCACGTGGAGCTGCTAGGCCTCCCATGTCCATGTCTATCAAGGCCTACACACGTGCTAAGGCAGCCAGCAAGACCAAGCACCTTACTGCTAAAGCCTTACCTCAACCTACTCCTGAAACACAAATCATGACTATGGCCGCAGACTTAATTTCCATGATCAGAGGTTCCCAGGCCCATCCTGAGAGAGGATCCCAGCCTCCTCCTGATAAGAGGCCCAGGGTTGAACCCTCTGACCCTCTCCTTCAGATGAAGATTCTGAGGACTCTGTTCACTCCGATAGCCAGGAAGAGCCCTTCCAGACCTATGAGGACTCAGATGCAGAGGACTCCATCCCCTCGGCCTCCCCTCCTGAGGATATTTCTTTTGGGGAAGTTCTGCATTCCATGAGGGAACATTTTACGTGGCAAGGCCAGGAATATTCTGATTCCAGAAAGCGCCTTCAACCTTCCTTAAAAGCCCCAACACAGGCCCTTAGCTATACCTCCTGTGCTTGATGTTTTGGATGATCTATACTCTGACTCCCGTGTTACCCCTGATACTCTTCCTCCTGCTCCTGCCAAGCCTGACAGATACTATAGGGTCCCAGAAACACATTCTCATTTCTTTAGGGCCCATGCTGTTGATTTAGAAACAATTTCACAGGGACCGAAAGGGGTTTCAGCTACCACCTCCAAAAATCCTTTGCCTTCCAACAGGGAAGCTAGGTCATTAGTGAGATGGGGAAGAAGGTTTACACCTCCACTACTTTATCTATGAGAGCTCTCAATTGTCTCTTTCATATGTTTCAATATCAGGATTACCTGTTAGATGATTTACAGAAAACATTGGCCTCTCCTGAACCTTTAGATAGGAAGTCTTTGCAGGAGGCTGTACATAATTTTCAGCAAGTTAGCAATCACTTTCTTCAGTGTGGATATGATGCATTGGAAGCTTCATGTAGGGCAGCTATGACAGGGGCGGTCATTCGAGACATGCATGGTTAAAAGAACACCCTCTACCAGAACATGCTAAGGCAAAACTTCTTGATGCACCCTTGGAAAAGAACAAGCTTTTTGGTGCTAATGCTAAAGATGTGTTAAAGTCCATTGAGGAAAAAGCCAAGTCAGTTCAGACAGTCAAAGATTTCCTCCAGGTTCAGCCACCCAGATTCAGCAGGAATTGGCCTTCTAAAAACTGGTCCTTTCCTAATCCTGAAAGATTTCAAAGGGGCAAAAACAGGCGTGGCCGAGGAAGAGGACAATACAGAGGTTCCTACAGGGGACGACAATGGCAGCCAGCAAACCAAAGAAGTGACACAGAGGTTTCTCCTGCCCCACAGGGACAATCTCAATGACTTTCCTCTACTTCTGCTGACCAAGGAGCAAACAGAAGCTCCTTTGGGCGGAAAATTATCTCTGTTTTCAGACAATTGGCACAGATTGACAAAGGACAAATGGATTTTGGACATTATAGACCAAGGTTACAGGTTCCACTTTCATACCTTGCCAAGAAAACAAGGCATGCCAAACCTACCACAAAACCAGAGGGCAGAGGCTATCAAGCAAATTTCTCTGCTTGCTCAGATGAAAGCAATAGAAAAAGTTGCACAACAAGAACAAGGCCAGGGGTTTTATTCAAGACTGTTCCTTGTTCCAAGAAAAGAAACTCAGTGGAGACCAATACTGGATTCGTCCGCATTAAACACTTTTCTCATAGTACCAAAGTTCAAAATGCTGACTCTACAGCAACTCCTTCCCATGCTGGGCAAGGGGTCTTGGCTGATTACTCTGGACCTCAAGGAGGCATACCTGCATGTCCCTATCAGACACAGCTGCAGAAGATACCTCAGATTTCTTGCAGGGCCAGAGCATTATCAATTCTCAGCATTGCCATTTGGCTTATCTACTGCGCCCAGAGTATTCACGAAATGCCTGGCTTCAGTTATTGCTCATTGCAGGCTCCAGGGGATCCAAATTTACCAGTACCTGGACGACTGCCTCATACAAGCGGACGACAAACTGATTTTGACAAAAAACTTGAATTATGTCATACAATTGCTACAGGCTCTGAGATACACAGTCAACTTCCAAAAGTCAAGACTTCAGCCATCCCAGCAAATAACCTTCTTAGGAGCCAAACTAGACACAGCCTCTCAAATGGCTTACCTGACAGAAGACAAGCAAAAGAAAACTCATTATTTCAAAGGTTTGGCAAAGCTCACCCAGATGACTGCAAGGAGATTCCTACAGGCCCTGGGTACATGGCATCCTGCATTCTCCTGGTTCCATTAGCAAGACTACACATGAGTAAGCTTCAGTGGTACCTAAAAAGCTTATGGTCTCAACACAGCAACAACCTGGAGTCAACCATACCGCTCATTCCATGTCTACAAAAGGAATTTCTATGGTGGGCCTCGGTAAGCCAGGCAAACACAGGTATGTCGTTCAAAAAACCTCAGATAACACAGACCATGACCACAGACGCCTCAGACCTTGGATGGGGGGCGCACATGGAGGGCAGATGTATTCAAGGACAATGGTCTCCAAAGGAAACACATCTGCATATCAACCAAAAAGAAATGCTGGCAGTAATGCATGCCATCGAGGCCTTTCGACAACAACTTCAGCAAGGCCACCTGCTAATACGGACAGACAACACCACTGTGATGTGGTACATAAACAAGCAGGGGGGCACCCATTCTTACCCCCTTTGCAGACTGACAATGAATCTTTGGGAAAAATCACTGAGCCTGAACATACAGTTGCAATCCCAGTTTGTTCCAGGCAAAGACAATGTGCTGGTGGACAGCCTAAGCAGGAATTTCCTAGACCCCCACGAGTGGAGGTTACATCCAGAAATCTTCATACGACTCACCTCGACATGGGGCAGGCCAGAAGTAGACCTATTTGCCTCCCACCTCAATCATCATCTACAAAAGTTCTGTTCAAGGACATAGCATCCACAAGCATGGAAAATAGATGCTCTCTCATTCAACTGGAACTTCCTAAAAATCTATGCATTCCCACCTCTGCCACTGATGACCACAGTATTACTAAAGATCAAAGCAGAGAAGCCCAAGGGGATCCTAATAGCTCCAGACTGGCCAAGACAACACTGGTACCCACTACTACGGAGCATATGTCACAACAAAAGGTGGGCCCTTCCCCAATGGCCCCAACTTTTGACTCAACACAACTTCAAGACAGTACATCCCAACATTCAGACGCTGCAGCTAACAGCTTGGGAGATCCCATGAATAACCTCAATCTATCTCTCTCCAAGGAAGTTCAGCGGATACTAACAGAAGCCCGAAGACCATCCACCAGAAAGGTTTACTCAGCAAAATGGAAGAGATTCAGCATTTGGAATACCAGCAAGGGTCATGATGCATCATTATTGAACATCCCACTCATTCTGGAATATTTGTCAGATATGCTACAGAATGGACTCTCATATTCTTCCATAAAAATACATGCTTCAGCTATTTCAGCTAGATACAACACTGATCCACCTGTGTTTTCACATCCTTTGTTAAGGCAATTCCTTAGGGGAATCACGAATATAAAGCCACCAAGAAAGGCTCCAGTACCAGCTTGGGACCTCAGCTTTGTCCTAGAAAAACTGACTCTACCTCCCTTTGAGCCAGCAGCTTCTGTGGACTTAAAATTTCTCTCATGGAAGACAGCGTTCCTGTTGGCAATTACCTCAGCAAGAAGGGTTTCGGAATTACAGGCCTTAATGGCAATACCACCGTTCATAACCTTTCACAAAGACAGGGTCTCCTTACGAACCAACCCTACCTTTCTGCCAAAAGTGGTATCTAGGGTTTCTTTAAATCAAGCAATTCACCTGCCTACTTTCTTTCCCAATCCTGAGAACAAAGGGGAAAGACTGTTGCATACCTTGGACATTCACAGACAACTTCGCTACTACCTGGACAGAACCAAGACCAGTAGGAAGTCTGATCAGCTTTTTGTAGCTTACGCCCCTGGAGTACAAGGAAAAGCAATTTCCAAACAGACTATTTCAAAATGGATTGGGCATTGCATCAGATTCTGTTATTCCTTCCATGGAAAGAGTGTACCAGCCAATGTCAGACCACACTCCACCAGAGCTACAGCCACCTCTACAGCATTCTTAAGAGGAGTGCCTACAAAAGACATTCTAGAAGCTGCTACATGGAGCTCCGTGCATACATTCTCCAAACACTACAACCTCCCTTTATATTCCAGATCCAGAGCAGGCTTTGCTTCGGCAGTCCTGCAGGGATTGATAGCTACACCATCCTTTTCTTAGAGCATTCCACCTCCCCCAGCTAAGCTATGGTATTCAATCCATATGTTAGGACTGCAGTTGCATTCTTGAAGGACATAGTACAGTTTTGTACCTACCATAAATGTAGATGTCCGATAGATATGCAACTGCAGTCGGGTTTTCCCTCCCTCCTTCCCCTCTATGCCTTGGGTCCACTCCTCTCCCTGTTATCCTTAGCTGGGGATATCTGTTATGGTGTATCTGTTTATTGCTTATTTATTTGTCTGGAAACCTGCTTTTGTCTTCCAATTTGATTACAGCCTTCCTTGGAGGGCATCTGGGGCAAGAAACACTGAGGAAGATGGCGTTGGCTGATGCTTATGTACTCCAGCCGCTCTGACGTCGGAGAGAAATGCGACATCAGCCGACGTCGGACCCAGACTTTGGAATCCGGCCGACCGAGGGCTGCCTGAGGCAGGACAACCCATATGTTATGACTGCAGTTGCATATCTATCGGACATCTACATTTATGGTAGGTACAAAACTGTACTTTTTAGTAGAATGTAGAACAGAAGCTGCCATTAAAAAAAAGGAATAATTAGTAGAGCATATAAAATATTGCATGATAACTGTAAGAATCAATCCGAGGAGGTTAGAAAGGATTGGGCAGAGAGATTGGATAAGCAGTTCACAAAGAAACAATGGGGGGGATTTATGTATTCTCCCAAATATGCAATTAAGTCTAGAAAATTTAGGATTTTTGCTTGGAAGTGTTTACATAGGTATTTTTATACCCCAAGTAAACTCCATATAATTTTTCTCAGGTAGACAGCTAATGTTGGAGGTGTAATGGAGAAGAAACAGCTAACTGAGAATGTATTTTCTGGGAGTGTTATGAGTTGGCAGATTTTAAAGATTCATAGGTTGGTGCTAGGCTATCGGCCCTAGGGCCCATACAATTCAAGCCATAACAATTCCCTGCGTATTTCTTCCCACAATATTTACTTCCCTGTTTAGCAGGGCAACTGACGTGATCCTCGGGGTGAATTTCCTATCTCCCATCCAATCATCAAGGTTCCTTTTAAAGAAGGCCAAAGAGGCACTCTGCCTGACATGTATGGGCAGTCTATTCCAAAATCTGGGGAGTCTCTGGGTCAGGAACCTATCCCTCCATGTTTTGTTCATTGTGGTGACAAGGTTTAGATCCCTGGAGCATGTGGCTCTGAGGGAATGGGATTTCTTTAAGTGTAGCATGTCCAACAGCTCTGGGTTTGACATGGCCTTGTATGTTAAGCAGAGATCACCTCTGAGTAGACGATATGCGACAGAGTATAGCTGGAGTTTTTTAGACTGTCAGCATAGGGCATCTGCTTTAGACCTGTGATTCTTTTAGTGAGGTATTTCTGCAGCCTTTCTAGTTGATGCAGATGTCTTGAAAGGTACATACCAAACGGGGCGTTGTATTCTATAATGGGTCTAATGAGAGATGAGTACAGTGGGATAATGACCTCCTTTTTTCTGGATGAAAAGCCCTTAGTGATGAGGTGTGCCACATAGAAGAATTTCCTGACTGTTGTGGCGGTGTGGTCATCGAAGGTGAAACCACTGTCCACCTGTGTCCCTAAGTCTGTTATCACATGTTTGGTGTTTAATGTACAGTCACCTATGTGGTAATTCACAGATATATGTTTTTTCCCAAAGGGGATAACTATACATGTCTTGTCATTGAGCTTGAGCCCATGGTTCTGGCACCAAGCATCTGTTTCTGTAAGGCCCTTATGTAGAATATCCACATCATTTGGGCATTCAGTAATGGCTCCCAGTTTGCTGTCATTTGTGAACTTTGTTAGCCAGAGTCCCTTAGTGTTGGCCTGTACTTCAGAGAAGTAGATGCCAAACAAGAGCGGTCCCAGGATTGAGCCCTGAGTTACTCCACTTGTCTGGAGCTGGATTTGGAGTTGACTACTTTTACAGTGTGGGTTCTGTCAGTACTTCCCTGCAGATTGCTCTGTCAGAGATACTGGGATAGCAAATTGGTGTAACTAGAGAAATGATTTTTTTTGCGCTGTGATACAGAATCAGAATTGCCTAGACACAGTAAGGCTTTGCTGAGTCTAATTATGATGACTGCCAAAAAAGCAATTGCTAGAAAATGGAAATAAAAATCTAAACCAACTTTGCTGGCAGTAGCGAATATAGTAACAGAGGTAAAACAACTGGAACTGGGATCTTTAGAAAAAGGTAGGAGCAAATTACATAGGGAAATGTGGGAACAATACATGTAGAGGAGGAACGAGGTTTAAAAGAAGGCAAGATTTGAATGAGCTATGTACTGGTTGACTGATAATGACTGGATACGAGTATAAGTGATTATGTCAACATGGTTTGTAATGTGTAATGTTTGCAACTGGAATTGTGTTGATATGGTTTGCTTTCAGTTATATTTATAAATGTAAAATTGCCTGTGTAATACATAACATTAACATAAATGTTTCTTTATATCTCTTAATTAAATCAACCTTTTGCTTTTCAGCATTTGGTAATAACATAGTATTCTGTATTGTGACATCTATCCTACTGAATATTTAACTACATCTGTATAGAGTAGTGTGACGATCTACATGCATGTCTGTCACTGTACATGCCAGATATAGTGGTCATAACTGAGACATGGCTAAAGCCTCACATCACTGACAATGAAATTATTCCTCCAGGATACAACATCCTAAGGAAGGATAGAATGGACAAAAAAGGTGGAGGCATTGCTATTCTATTCAAGAATCACCTTACAGTGCAGGCATTAAGCATAAAACATCCCACCAGAGACAATGCAGAAATAATTTCCACTCAACTGAAGCACGACTCCAAAAAACTAATAAACATAATTGGATGCTACATACCTCCTGGTAACAATATACCCACTCTGGAAAACTTGCTTCATTGGTCCTGTATGTCTCTCCAAAATGAAACCATCATTTTGGGTGATTTTAATATTGATTGGCTAACCCATAACTCTCCCACCCCAACAAATCATATTGACCTCCACAGTTTTACCCAGACTGTCCAAATACCTACAAGAATTGAGACAGTAACTAACAGGGAATCAATCTTAGCTTGGATCCTAATTAATAGGCAAGTCCACCCCTCTCTCACAGGATGCCTTCCTGATGAACTGAGTGACTATCTGCCAACCTTCCTAATTCGGCAACTTAACCATCATGCTAAAGGCACTGTCTACCAACCCATTAGAAGCAAAAAGAACTTTAACCCCATCAATTTCATTGTAGACCTAAAACACTGTAACTGGGCACCCCTGAAATACCTCAATTTAAATGAGGCAGTCACATACTTTAATACCACCTGTCTAGGCATATTAAACCTAGAACCATAAGAATCGGAGCTAATCCCACTCCATGTCTTACCAAAGACACCAAATCCCTCCTCAAACCCAGAGACACAGCATGGGACCATAGGCATATTGTCAAGTCCCAAGCTGCAAATCAAAAATATCAGGAGCTTAGGAATAAGGCCGAAAAGCTATTAAAACTTGGCAAGGTTATTTACTTCCCCAGCCTTCAAATTAAGCATCAACATCACCCTCAAAGGTTCTGAGCAGCCATCAACAAATTACTCTTACCAGGCAAAAGTGGTACTCCCTCCCCCACCTTAATAAACAACACTGAAAGCACTACTACTCAATTTAACAAATTCTTAGGTTCATAGGTAGGTACTAGGCTATCTGCCCGAGGGAATTTATAAGCCTAGCCAGAGTGTGTCAGTTTTCGCTGCCCCATTGATTAATTAACTGAGCCTCTGTCAAGAAGAGCCAATGAAGTGATCCCAGGGGTGTATTTTCTGTTACCCATCTACTTGTCAAGGTTTCTCTTGAAGAATGTTAGTGAGGGACTCTGCCTAACTTCATTAGGAATTTTGTTCCAAAGCATGGGGAGTCTCTGTGACAGGAATCTATCCCTCCAGCATGTTCTATTTATTGTTGTGGTGAGGTTTAGCTCACTAGAATGAGTGGCTCGCAGTGACTTGGATTTCTTTAGGTAGAGCATGTCCATCAATTCTGAGTTGGACATGGCTTTGTAAGTCAGGCAGAGATCACCTCTGAGTAAGTGATATGTGACTGAGTACAGCTGGAGTTTTTCCAGTCGGGCTGCATAAGACATATATTTGAGGCCAGTAATCTTCTTGGTGTGAGGTACTTTTGTGGTCTTTCCAGCTGTTGGAAGTGTCTTGTGAGGTACATTCCAAATGGGGCATTGTACTCTATGATGGGTCTGATGAGTGATGAGTAGAGGGGCACTATAACCTCTTTATTTGTAGATGTGAACCCTTTAGTAATTAGATGGGCTACATAGAAGGATTTCCTAACTACTTTGTCAATATGATTTTCAAAGGAGAGATTACTATCTACCTAGGTCCCCAGATCTCTTATTACCTCTTCTGTATTAAGGGGGCTGCCACCTATGTGATAATTCATGGGTGTTTTGTTTTTCCCAAACGGGATGACTATGCATTTTTTGGCATTTAGCTTGAGACCATGACTTTGATACCAGGTGTCCGTCTCAGTAAGGCCCTTTTGGAGAATGTCAGTGTCAGCCGGAGAGTCAATGATGGCTCCTAGTTTGTAGTCATCGGCGAACTTGGTTAGCCATAGTCCTCCTGTGTTTGCCTGTACTTCTGAGAAGTATATGCCGAACAGTAGGGTCCCAGGACTATTCCTTGTGGGACACCACTTGTGACTGGTTTAGAGTTGGACCTGGAGCCCGCTATTCTTACCGTGTGAGCTCTGTCTGTAAGCCAGTTGGCAACCCATCTCGTAATGTAGGGGTTTATGTTCAGGCTGGTGAGTTTTTCTATAATTCCAGAGTGGGGAATAGTGTCAGAGCCTTGGCTAGGTCAAGGTAGGCTGTATGAACTACCTTACCCTCATCTATGGCCTTAGTGACTGTCTCGAAGAAGTCAGCCACCAGGTTTAGTAGGCATGTTCTGCCCTTAACAAAGCCAAACTGGGTCGGGTCAAGTGTTTGGAGGTTCCCATTGTCTTTGTTAATGAGTTCCATGATGATGCGCTCCATAGCCTTGCAGACCAAGCTAGTCAGGCTTATGGGGCAATAGTTACCAGGGTCAGTTGTGGCCTCTCCTTTGTGGAGCGAATAACCGTTGCTGTGCGCCATTCTGTGGGCACGTAGCCTGTGGAGAGGCTGAGGTTGAACAGTGTGTTTAGGTGGGGTGGTAGTTCATTCTGTAGTTCGTGCAAGACGCAGCCTGGGACACCATCTGGCGCCATTGACGCTGTGCTTTTGGCTTTTGAAAGGGCTGTTTTCACCTGTGCGTCTGTGATTTCCAGGGCACTACACTTTTCCGGTGAAAGGAGGGTGAAGTTTGCACTGAATTTATCTGCCAGGATTTTGGCAATATCCGTGGGTTCAGTATATTTTGTGCTATTTTGCACTAGCTCAGAGCATATCTGCGAGTTGCCACTTAGATTCTTGACATAGCTAAAGAAGGCTTTGTGGTTATCTTTCAAATCCTTGGCTATTTTTCTTTCGAAGTTTGCCATGGAGGATTTTATGAGGGACCTTAGTTTCTTACTAATACTGATCAGGGATGTCTTTCCTTCTTGGGATTTGCTTTTTTCCTCCTCCTGTTGTATAGCCTGTTTATGACAGGGGTCCACCAGACTAGTTTCTTTCTCTTATGGGGAGTGAGTCTTGGTTTTGTTAGGGATAGCACGATCCATGCATCCTTGTAGGTGCTCACAGAGTGCCTGCATCTTGGACACTGTTATCCTTTAGCGTCGGGGCTGTGAAACTTACCACCTCTGTCTTAAGTAAGGTGAAATTTGCTATAGAAAAGTTTTTCACTGTGGTTTCCTTGGTTGGAGATGGTGGTGTGATGTGGACATCCAGAGTGGTTAGATGTTCTTCATCTCACATTGCTGCAGTCCTTACACTTGGGTAGTCCGCTGTCCTCGGTCGGCCCGAATATCAAAGTATAAGGCTGACGTCGGTCAAGGCGCATTTGACTGACATCAGGACGTCAGGGTACAAATGCGCATGACCGACGTCATATCCTCAGTCTTTTTTGCCGCATGGTCCGATGCAGAAGCAGCGTTGCAAGTGCCGGTTGGCGTTCTGAAATTGTTCGATTTCGGAGTTTCAGACCGAGTCAAAGTTGGCTAAGTACCCCGTTGGGGAATATTTTAGTTTTTCTTGCCTCAGTGGTTTACCGGATGTCAGAAAAAGTGAATAATTGTATTTCTTGTGGGAAACAGATACCGCATAGAGACTACCATACTTTGTGTATTCCTTGCTTAGGGCCTGAGCACGACGTTGTTGGGTGTCGCTCTTGTGCTAGATTCAATAAGCGCACTATTAAGAGAAGATTAGATTGTGCCAGGTTAGTCTTCGGGAAGCGGTGCAATTATAAAATGCCGTCAGATGCTCCGACGCCCGCTTCTTTGAAGAAGCGCAAGGACAAAGCAGTTAAACCTAGGCTAGAGGAACCGTCAGTACCGGACGCCGGTTCTTTAGAGGTGTCGGTGGAGCCGGTGGTTCCACCGGAGGTTTCTTTGGGATCCCAGGGAGAGACTTTGTTATTGCAGGATGTGGCCTCTCAGGAGGCAGGCCAGGCTGATGGGGCTTCTCAGGTTACTATACTCCCCTCCCTGCCTAGGGTGGTTAGGCCCTCTCCTTCTGTTTCCAAGGCTTCTCCCAGGGGCAGGCCAGGTTTAGCTTCAGTTGGTGTTACCCCTAGCTCTTCAGGAACTGTGCCCAAGAAGCATATGCTTAAAATGGCAGAAGATTTGATTACTTTGATTAGGGGTTCTATGCCCCCTCCTGATAAGAGACCTAGGGTGGAGCCTGAGCTAAGTTTTGAGCAGGCTTCAGATGTTTCAGAGTCTTCGGCTGAAGACTTGCAGGAGTACTCTCCTTATTCTGATTCTGATGTGGATGATTCTACTCCTTCTGCTTCTCCTCCTGAGGATTTTTCTTTTCAGAAACTCTTCATTCCATGAGGGAGCATTTTAAGTGGGAAGGTCAGGACTTCTCTGATTCCAGGAAAAGGCTTAGGGAATTTTTGTTTTTACCCCAGCATAGGCCTTTGGCTATACCTCCTGTTTTGGATGTAGTGGAAGATGTTTTACAGAGGCTTCTCTTAATCCTGATTCTTTGCCTCCTGCTCCTGTTAAACCGGATAGGTATTACAGGGTGCCTGAAGCTCATAAGTATCTTTTTAAGAGTCCTAGGGCGGACCCAGAAACTGTTAGCCAGGGGCCTAAAGGTGTTATGGCTTCTGTTGTTAAGAATCCGGTTCCTGCAGACAAAGAGGCCAGGGCCTTGGATAGATGGGGAAAGAAAGTTTATACTTCTTCCACTCTTGCTATGAGGGCTTTGAATTGCCAGTTTCACATGTTGAAATACCAAAACTATCTCCTTTCACAATTGAAGTCTAAGGTTGATGCTCTGGCAGAAGGTATTGATGGTAAAGAGTTGCAAGATTTAGTACATGTTTCTGAACAGGTGGGTAAGCATTCTTTGCAATGTGGTTTTGATGCTGTACAGGCCTCGTCTAGGGTGGCTGCCACTGGGTCAGTTCTTCGCAGGCACGCCTGGCTGAGGGATCAAAATTTATCTGAACATGTTAAAACAAGGATTTTAGATGCTCCTTTACAATCTGACGTGTTGTTTGGTCCTCCTGTTGAGGCAGTTTTAAAGAAAATGGAAGACAAGGCTAAGTCTATGCAGACTGTTAAAGATTTTTTGCAGGTCCAACCTCCAAAGTTTAGTAGAAATTGGCCTACTAAGGGGTGGACGTATCCTTCTTATGATTCCCAGTCTAGGGGTAGATCTAGGCGTGGTAGGGGCAGAGCTCAGGGCTCTTTCAGGCCTAGAACAGGGAGTTCTCCTGCACAGTCTTCGGTGAGGGCAGGGGTCAGTCCTTTCGTAAACAGACCCAATGACCTACCTTTTCAGCTGCCAGAGCCTTCTCGTCTGGCAGCACCTTTGGGAGGAAGGTTGGCACTTTTCAAAGAAAATTGGAGTTTAATTACCCAAGACAGATGGGTATTGGATATCATACACCACGGTTACAGGTTTTATTTCCATACCTTGCCTCCTTTCAAAGGCATGCCAGACGTTCCTCCTCAGCAAAGAATAGAGGCTCACAAGCAAGTTTCTCTGTTACTCCAAATAGGGGCCATACAGCCGGTCCCTATGCCAGAAGTGGGCCTAGGATTTTATTCTCGCCTGTTCCTAGTACCAAAGAAGGGGAACACGTGGAGACCAATTTTGGATTTATCTACCCTCAACACTTATCTGGACATTCCCAAGTTCAAAATGTTGACGTTACAGCAGCTTTTACCTCTGCTGGGCAAAGATCATTGGATGGTAACTTTGGATCTCAAGGAGGCTTACCTTCATGTTCCTATCAGACTGGGTTGCAGGAAGTATCTGCGTTTTCGAGCTGGGACTTCTCATTATCAGTTCTCTGCATTGCCCTTTGGCTTATCTACTGCGCCCAGAGTGTTCACGAAAGTTCTGGCTCCAGTGATAGCTTTCCTCAGGCTAAAAGGAATACAGATCTATCCTTATTTGGACGATTGCCTGATTCTGGCTCAAGGAAGGGACGAGCTTCTTCATCATTTGGAATATGTGATGGCAGTGCTAAGATGCCTGGGGTATTCTGTGAACGAAATAAAGTCCAGTCTAGTACCCTCTCAGGACATGTGCTTTCTGGGTGTGAGACTGAATACAGCATCCCAGATGGCCTTTTTAACCCCGGACAAACAAAAGAGTCTATCCCTTTACTTCCATCAACTATCTCATCAGTCCGGGCTGACTGCAAGGACAGTCCTTCAAGCCTTAGGGTTCATGGCATCTTGTATTCTGGTGCTTCCCAATGCCAAACTGCATATGAGGAAGCTGCAATGGTATCTCAAAATGTATGGACACAGCACTGCCAGGATCTGGACACTGTCATTCAAATAATACCTTGCATTCAAAAGGAATTTTTGTGGTGGGCTCAGGAATGTCACCTAATCAAGGGACTCTCTGTGACCCGGCCAGAGGCGAGTCAGATTTTAATGACAGATGCCTCAGACAAAGCTTGGGGAGCTCATCTAAATGGAAAGTGGATACAAGACAAGTGGCCTGCCAGACTACAACATCTACATATCAACCTGAAGGAGATGTTAGCAGTCCAGTTTGCATTAATAGCTTTCAAGGAGTTACTTCTTCCAGGGCAGGTGTTGATTCTAACAGACAACACAACTGTCATGTGGTACATCAACAAGCAAGGGGAACGCATTCTTATCCTCTATGCAGGCAAGCAATGATTTTGTGGGAGACTGCTCTCAGTTTACAGCTCAATCTTCAGGCAAGGTTTCTGCCAGGAGCACAGAACTCCTTAGCAGATGTGTTGAGCAGACAATTATGGATCCCCACGAGTGGAAATTGGATCCTCATGTATTTCAGAAATTGACAGTGTCATGGGGAACTCCAGACATAGATCTGTTCGCTTCTCCACTAAACCATCAGCTGCCAAAGTTTTGCACAAAAAGGTTTCATCCCACAGCTTGGAGAGTGGATGCTCTTTCTTTCAATTGGAGCAATCTTCATGTGTATGCCTTTCCACCTCTGCCTCTCCTCCCAAAGGTACTTCTAAAGGTCAGACAGGACAAGCCAAGGATGATTTTAATAGCTCCAGATTGGCCTCGACAGCACTGGTACCCATTACTGAGAAGTCTAGTACGGAAGCCTCCATGGCCTTTGCCTTCGATTCCACACCTGTTGTCACAGGAGGACAGCCATTTGCTCAATGTCAAACTTCACTCTCTGCACCTAACAGCCTGGCATATTCTGTTTTGAACCATAGTGGGCCTCCACTTCCTCAGCAAGTTTTAAATGTTATTTTGGAAGCTAGAAGGCCTAGTACAAGGAAAGTGTACGCAGATAAATGGAAGAGATTTTTATTTTGGAGTGCAGCAAAAGATTTTGATGTTTCTGGGCCTAATTTGAGTGTGGCTCTTCAATATCTTACTGAGTTACTGGACAAAGGTTTGTCTTTCTCTTCTATTAAGGTTCATGCTGCAGCAATTTCGGCTCACTTTGATTGTGACCCACCATTGTTTTCTCATCCTTTGTTCAAGCAATTTCTTAGAGGGGCAAAGAATATAAGACCCCCACGAAAAGCTCCTGCTCCTGCTTGGGATCTCAATTTTGTGTTGGAGAAACTCACTCTACAACCTTTTGAGCCTGCAGCTACTTCTGAGTTGAAATATTTATCATGGAAGACTGCTTTTTTGTTGGCCATTACCTCTGCAAGAAGGGTTTCTGAATTGCAGGCCCTTATGGCGGTTGAGCCTTTCTTGATTTTCCATAAGGAATAGGGTATCTTTACGTACTAATCCTTCCTTTATGCCTAAAGTGGTTTCTAGTGTGGCTTTAAACCAAACTATTCATTTGCCTACTTTTTATGCAAATCCCCAAAATAAGGGGGAAAATATTTTGCACACTTTAGATGTACACAGGCAGTTGCGATATTATTTGGACAGAACTAAAGGGTTCAGGCAGTCTCAGCAGTTGTTTGTTTCTTTTGCTTTGGGTTCTCAGGGCAAGCCTGTGTCAAAACAAACTATTTCTAAGTGGATTGGGTTTTGCATTGCTTTCTGTTATTCCCATCATGGCAAGGAGATTCCAGCTGGGATTAGGCCTCATTCCACTAGGGCTACTGCCACTTGACAGCCTTTTGAGGGAGTGGCAACCAAGGATATTTTGGAGGCAGCTACTTGGAGTTCAGTGCATACTTTCTCTAGGCATTATCACCTACCACTTTACTCTAAATCCAGGGCTGGTTTTGCCACTGCTGTTTTGCAGGGCATTTTGGCAGCTCCTGCTTCCTTGTAGTTTGGCCATCCTCCCTTACCTCTGCTTTGGGATTCTACCCAAGTGCAAGGACTGCAGCAATGTGAGATGAAGAACATAGTACAGTTTTGTACCTACCATAAATGTAGATGTTCGAAGATCCACATTGCTGCAGTCCAATTTACCCTCCCTCCTTCCCCTCTGTAGTTAGAGGTGGTTGTGTAGGTTAGGTTGTAAATATTGTGTATATTGTATATATTGTACATATAACTAGTGCAGGGGTGGTTGGTTGTTTGTTTGCTGTCTTTTGGTTTTGACCTTTATGTTTAGGGTCTTCTGACATCTGGGGCAAGAAAAGACTGAGGATATGACGTCGGTCATGCGCATTTGTACCCTGACGTCCTGATGTCAGTCAAATGCGCCTTGACCGACGTCAGCCTTATACTTTGATATTCGGGCCGACCGAGGACAGTGGACTACCCAAGTGTAAGGACTGCAGCAATGTGGATCTTCGAACATCTACATTTATGGTAGGTACAAAACTGTACTTTTATGGTCTGATCTAACCAGTGACGGGTTGACCTCCGGTGTGGAGCACCTGTCACCCATGTTGGTGATGACCAGGTCCAGTATGTTTTCACCTCTGGTAGGGGAGTTTACCCAGCTGATCCAGGGCATTTGAGTTGATAAATTCCAGGAAGCACTGGACCTGGGAGTTTGTACTTGAGTAGTTTTCCCAGTTAACAGTAGGGTAATTGAAATTGCCTCAATATCAGGGTATTCGGTAGGACCTTCATGTTTTCCAGTGTCTCCAGAAAGGCGGAGTGGTGGTCCTGGGTCATGGAGGGTGATCTGTAGCAGGCCACAATTTGCATTGCAGATTTGCCTGATGTTAGTTGCACATGGATGATCTCGGAGGTATCATGCTGCGCCACTAACCTGGAGGTGTAGGTATCCTTGATGAATATGGATAACACCCCCTCCTTTTGTGTTTTGGTCCATGTTCTGTGGCCGAAATGTGTGGTATGAGTTGTAGCCTGGTAGTGCTGGGGTGCTCCATGGAGCCCTGATCCAGGTTTCAGTTACTGCACAGATGTCAACGTTCTCCATACTGAGGAGTGCTTTGTGCGCGTGCATTTTGAGATTTAAACTCCTGGCATTGAGTAGCATAACCCTCGTTTTTTTTTTTTTTTTTACTGAGACAATTTTAACCCTAGCCAACCAACAGAACAATCAAAACAAACCCCCCTCCTCTGAACCCTGCACAACTCACTCAAACAATAGCACATTCCAATTTCAGCCCATCTCTATAGATAGGATAAAAAGTACCTCAAAAAACTTAAACCCACTACTCTGGCTTCAGACAAATTACCAGCCGAATTTCTAAAAATTGCTGCCGATGCAGTGGCCTATCCTATAGCCATTCTCATTAATAGGTCCCTTTCAGAAACAATGGTCCCCGACATTTGGAAAATATCTCCTATAATCCCACTTCATAAAGGAGGTAATGCCACAGAACTTACCAACTACCGACCAATTGCGATACTATCCCCTTTAGCAAAAATCCTGAAAAAGTGCATACATTCCCAAATTATAGACTACTTGCTTATACATAAATCCTTGTCAAACACTCAGCACGGCTTTCGCTCCTTCCATAGTACCACCACTGCCCTTCTGTCTTTCACCAGTATAGTGAACACACACAGAAACAGTGGTAAATTTGAATCTGTTACCTTTCGCAACCTTTCAAAGGCCTTTGATATGGTCAGACATGACATACTTATCAAAGAGCTGTCTGACTTAGGACTAACTAAATCGTCCATATCCTGGATCCAAAGCTGTCTGGCTGGTCGACAGCAAGCAGTACTTTGACAGCAAGAACTCTCACCCCTTCTTCCAGTTGCTCTTGGTGTGTCACGGGGTTCCATATTAGGCCCACTTCTATTCATCCTCTATACCAACAAGCTGTACACTTCTACTCCCAATGCATCTGTCATACAATATGCAGATGATTCTATGATAATTTGTGCAGCTTCCTCACTACAGGAACTCCACACATTAACACAACAATCTTTCCTCTCTATAGAAGCATGGCTATCTAAAGTTCGACTCAGTTAACCCTGCTAAAACCAAGCTGCAGTTCTTTAAAACTAATAGGTCCACCTCATTAACTTCCACCTTTAACATTATGTCCAGCAACAAAACGTCTATCTCTCCCACTGAGCACACCAAACTTCTTGGCATAGAGATCGATAACAGTCTGAGATTTGATATTCATATCTCCCAGACCATCAAGAAAATCTACAAAAAAACTAGGCACCCTCTATAGAAATAGGCAATTCCTTTCCAAACAAAAAACGCAACTATATTCCACACTCACCTTATCTCCACCCTCCTCTATGGCCTCACCCATTCTTACCAACCTTAAGGCAGACTTGGCAAAGCTTTACTCCTGCTATAACAAAATAGCTAGATTCATCTCAGACTCCCCATTTATTTCTCACCACTGCTCATCCTTAAGGCAGCTCAACTGGCTGGAACTTAACCAACTGTTGCACTACAATCAAATTTCTCTAGCCCATAAAATACTTTATCAACCAGAAAAAATCCCTG
The DNA here is from genome assembly GCF_019279795.1 of Protopterus annectens. Classification (NCBI taxonomy): domain Eukaryota; kingdom Metazoa; phylum Chordata; order Ceratodontiformes; family Protopteridae; genus Protopterus; species Protopterus annectens. The sequence goes on from NC_056730.1 coordinate 1,118,661,537, forward strand.
CAGTACAAAACCTACTTCACCCTCACGCTAATAATAGGACTCTTCTCTCCAGTAACAGATTTCTTCTCATAGTAACTAAATCTAATAATACAGCAGGTGACCCGTTCTCTAATTACGTGTCTAAAATCTGGAATGGTCTACCCAGTGATATACTTACTACCCCTACCTTCATACAGTGTAAAAAAATTACTAAAACCCCATCTCAGTAACAACTGGCTATGCTCCTGTACTACACCAGGTTAGACCATCCTCCACATTAGACCCTCCTCCAGTATAATCAACACTCCTTTTCTTACCTGACTTTTCTTACACCTAAAGTAGTTTTAATAGGTCTAGGTTTTAAGATTGTATAGTATACAGATGATATAGTAAAAATGAAAATTTGTTTCTAGCTTAGTCTAAATAATCTTTATGTAGATGCTTTCTTAGACATGAGACTTTACTAATGATGTGGGTGTCTTCTTACACTTGAGACTCTAGTAATGATGTAATATTTTCTCTGTCTGACTAATTGTATTATTATGTCTCTATTTGACCAACCATATATGCTATATAAACTAAATGAATTTGACTGTAATTTTCTAGATATGATAAGCTTAATGCTATATATTACTTGTTTGTTTGCTTGTTAATTCTGAAGCTTTTCTCCCCAGGCCTCTACTGAAAAAGGACCTGTGTCCAGTGGACTTTCCCAGTTAACAAATTTAAAATAAAGTAAAAAAATAAAATAAAAACTGCATGTATAGTTGCTATCTTATCTATTTTGACACTGTAAAATTTAATTCTGTTCTGCCCTCACTGATACTGTATATCTTAAATGATTTTGTTTGTACTACATCTGCTGGTGCTTTTCTCCCGAGCCCCTGCTGAAAATGGGATTTTGTGCCCAGACGGACTTCTCCGGGAAACAAATGTAAAATAATAAACTGGGAACATATGTTTTAGGAGTGGAATGAGTTGGTACATTTTAAAAAATCCTTACAAAGTAGTCTGTCAGAAATATTGGGAGAACAAATGGTTGTAACTAAGGATATGATTTTTTTGAGCTGGCTTTGAATTACCTAGACTTAGTAAAGCCTTATTACATGGATTGCCTAGGTATAGTAAGGTCTTAAGTTTAATTCTGTTGGCTGTTAAAAAAAAACTTTTACTAGAGAATGGAAATTTGTCTAAACCAATTCTATTTGAAGTATTGATTATTATAAAAGAGATAAATAAACTCGAAGAGGAATCTTCAGAAAAGGGAAGTAGCAAACTACGTATAACTAAAGACAAGTTGTGGGAACAATAAATACATAATAATGTTAAGGAGGAATTAGGTTTAAAGGAAGGCGGGAATTCAGTAGTTTATGTAATGTTGGACTAATGATTACAAAAAAAGAAAAGATGTGATATGTAATGTATGTAAATGAGAACAATGTTAATATGATTTGTTTTCTCTTCTGTTAATGTATGTCTGTGTCTTAAGTTATAATTTAATTAAGACGTTTTAAAAACTTGAATCTTTTATTACACAGTTTCTTGAGCTTATTTTCTTGTATATTTAACATCTTATCAGGTTTACTTAGAGCGGTTAGTTTCACTTTACTTTTTATAATCCTGCCTTTCATTAAGCCCATTGTATTTTCTTGAATGAAGGCAAATTATCCTGCTTTTATGAACAACACTGTTGTCATGTGGCACAGCTGAAAAGTAAGCCTTAGAATAAGTTGTTTGATATGATTTTGAGAAGATTAAATGGAAAGGTGTAGATTTCTAAAGCATAGATGTTTACCAGTTTGGTAAACTGTGAGTGCATGTTTATTTTCTTGTTCTGGTCTGACTGACACATTTTTACAGACATTTCAGACATTGAGTCAAACCATTCACGTTCCCCCCCACAAGATCGAAAGTCACAGCATTCTGATTTGTCATCACATTCATCAACTGAAAAGCTAAAGGAGAAGTCAAGGTAATCAAGAGTAGTCTGATTCTGTTATGCATTGTGCCTTGCATTTATTGTATTTCTTTAACATTCTTTTAAAGATTTTGAAAGTACATTTATGCTGGGTGCTGCTAATAGAAAGATTGACAGGAATCCACCCTGAAAAAAGGTCTGATATTTTATCCTGACAGTAAAAGATAGCAGTCTGTACTTTTTAACTGTTCAGTGAACTAGGAGTATAGTTTTATCATTCTGCATGTGGTGTTCATTTATAATTTATTTTGTTCTTTGACCTTTAAGTTATTAACACTGGATTCTAATTTAAGTGCAAAGACTGAACCACCAAATCGAATGGCTAAAATGGGTGCCATGCCCACTCCATTTAAGGTAACAACTGATACCCCAGCTGTCGCTGCAGAACCAGAAACTGATCACAGTCATTTGGAGGAACCTCCAGGTTAGAACAGCAATTCAACTTTAATTGTTTTTGAAATGTTTTTCTTTTTGTTATTGTTGTTGTATGTGTTATTACCTGTTTTAGGTTGTCATATAATGGAGTTTTCCCTTTCTTGTAACACTTGATACTTGCTTTGTTAAATCTTAACCATTGCTGGCTTTTGATTAAGAGGTAGCTAATGGGGAAGGGACTGAACTCCATATTTTCTGAGTCATTCATGATTGAACATGTCTAAAATGAGTAACATCAGTTACAGTACTCTACAGTTAAATATTTGATATTTAAAATAAAGGTGAGATAATCTTCCTCTAGTGCCTCAGTCACTTGGTACAGTTTTGGTGTTCTTTGTGTTTCACTGTTGCAGTCATCACACGTGGGTTAAATACCAGAGACTTAATATTTCTGCGTCGGTTGCTGTCACTTTAGGATTGATGTTAGGTCGTCAGGGGTATAAAAACAGACAGCCGACACCTTTACATTAGTCTTTCTTGCAGAGGAGCCTGAAGCAGAAGCAGTTTGCATGAGTGCCGGTTGGCCACTACCTGAATTTTCGTTTCCGAAATTGAATCATCCTGAAGTCTTCTAAAGCTAAGTACCTCGTTGGGGATCCTTTTTTCTTGCTCTAACCGATGTCAGAAAAAGTTAACAATTGTCTTGCTTGTGGAAAGCAAATACCACACTGAGATTTCCATTCTTACTGCATCACCTGTTTAGGCCCAGACCACAACGTACCTCGCTGTTGATTTTGTGCTTTGTTCAATGCCCAAACTGTTCATCGTTGGGCCCTTATTGTCACTAAATACATTCGCTCTTGATCACTGTATTCCGAAATGGCTTCGGTAAGCCATCCAACTACTGATCTTCCAAAAAAACGTAAGGATAAAGACAGAGACAGACCGCACAGGTCCAAGACTGCAGACAATGCTTCCGTTAAGCTAGTCATCAATTCGCCGGTACTCAGTGAGGCTCTTTCGCAGCCTCTGATGCCAGCTTTGATGGATTCGCAGGCCTCTACGAGACCTGTTCGGAGTCCGGTATGCCGCAAGATTTTTCTTTGACTATGGAACTTGCGGATGTCTCTACCTTGGATGGGTCCGGAGCTGCTGTGCAGGCACCAGTTTCTGGTATTTGACCTAAACCAACTTCTTTCGCGTCTTCAGATCTGTCTAAAACTACTCAGTTTCTAAGGCCAAGATTATGAGCTACGCCTAAAAAAACGACGACCCAAACTCAAGCACCTGCTTCCTTGCTACATCATCAAATGCTTAAAATAGCAGAAGACCTGATTATGCTTGGCATAAGGAGCAGACCTTGCCAGACCATGTCAAATCAAAATACTAGATGCTCCTTTGCACCCAAACAGAAGAAGTTCTAAAAAAGATGGAAGAAAAAGCTAAGTCTATGCAGACAATCAAAGATTTTTTGCAAGTGCAGCCTCCAAGATTCAGTAGGCATTGCCCCTCGAAACATTGTTCCTTTCCAGCCCCCTCAAGGCTGTCTCAAACTAGACCCAGGGGAAACCGACCCCCCAGATTACAATCTCAGGGTATGCAGAGATCTAAGCAATGGAGTGCCTCCACTTCTTAAACAGGGAGTGCTAAGCCACCCCCTTACAGAAAGAATTCACAATGACTTCTCAACTCCACTCCTCACCTCTGCCCAGTTGCTCGTGCCCCTAGGAAGAAAACTTGCCCATCATGCAAAAAACTGGACCTCCATCACCAATGACCGATGGGTCCTCAACATTGTATCCCAGGGGTACAAATTTTACTTCCACTCACTGCCAACCCCAAAAGGGTTCCCAAACCTTCCTCCAAACCAGTGAGCAGAGGCACAAAACCAATTTCAAGCCCTGCTTCTCCATAAAGGCAATTCAGCCTGTTCCTGCAGAACAGATAGGTCAAGAGTTTTATTCCAGACTTTTCCTGGTACCCAGAAAAGAGGGCACTCGGCACCCAATCATAGATCTTTCCATTCTAAAGACCTTCCTGGTGGTACCAAAATTCAAAATGCTCACCCTTCAACAGCTTCTTCTATGCTGTCCAAAGATGCCTGGTTAGCCACCCTAGACCTAAAAGAAGCCTATCTGCACATCCCTATCAGGGACTCATGCAGGAAATACCTATGTTTCAGTGCAGGATCTATGCATTATCAGTTCTCTGCACTTCCCTTTGGCTTATCCACTGCTCCCAGAGTCTTCACAAAATGCCTGGCTCTAGCCATTGCCTATTGCAGACAGAGAAAGATTCTAATTTACCCCTACTTGGACAACTGCCTGATTCAAGCAGACAGTCAGGAAAAGCTGTTGCAGCACCTGACATTTGTAAAGAACCTTCTAACCTCCGTGGGGTACACTATCAACGAAAATAAATCAAAACTAGTCCCCAGTCAAAAGACTGTATTCCTGGGAGCAAACTTGGACACAGCATCCCAGATGGCATTTCTTACTCCAGAAAAACAAGCCTGACAGACTACTTCACTCGAATGGCCACCAGAACTCAGCTGTCCACAAGGAAAATCCTGCAGGCCTTAGGGTTCATGGCCTCTTGCATTCTACTAATTCCATATGCCAGACTGCATATGAGGAAACTTCAATGGTACTTAAAAAGTCCTTGGTGCCAACATTCTCAGGACCTGGAAACCGTTTTACCTATCACACCTTGTCTAAGGACAGAGGTTCTTTGGTGGGCAGCAGCATGCAACCACAACAAGGGACTTCCCTGTACTCAACCCCATGCCACCCAGACCCTAACCACAGATGCATTAGACTATGCCTGGGGAACACATCTGGACAAGTGCATTCAGGGCTACAGGAGCCCAAGTCAAATTCATCTGCACATCAACCAAAAAGAGATGCTAGCTGTTCAGCATGCTCTGACAGCTTTCAGATCCCTACTGTCACCAGGATCCCTGCTAATAGAAAAAGACAACACCACACTTATGTGGTACATCAACAAGCAGGGGGGAACCCACTCTTGCCCACTCTGCAGGCTAGCCATGGCCCTGTGGTACACAGGCTTGGACATGCATATTCATCTGCAAGCTCAATTCCTGCAGGCAAACAAAACTCTCTGCAGATGATCTAAGCAGAAATCTCCTAGGCCCACACGAGTGGCAATTAGACCCCAGCACCTTCAGCCTTCTAACCCAGAAATGGGGGACCTCAGAGGTGGACCTTTTTGCCTCCCCCTACAATCATCAGCTCAGCAAATTCTGCACCAGGACACCTCACAGCAGGGCCTGGAAAGTGGATGCCCTATCCTTCCAGTGGTTAAACCTCTCAATCTATGCATTTACCCCTCTGCCTCTTCTCACAGCAATATTACTCAAGATAAAACAGGACAGACCAAGGGCAGTCTTGATTGCCCCAGACTGGCCACGCCAGCACTGGTACCCACTATTGCACAGCTTGTCACCTGTGCCACCCTGGCACCTACTCCAGATCCCAACCCTTCTCAATCAGCAGGAGGGCAGATCTTGCATCCACAACTGCAAACCCTGAATCTTGCAGCCTGACTTATTCCTTGAATTCTCCCCCAGTGACCAGCCTAAGCAAGCAGGTGCTGGACGTCATTCTTGAAGCCAGAAGACGCAGTACAAGGAAATCCTATGCTGAAAAGTGGAAAAAGGTATTGTTCTTGAATTCACTCTAAAGGAGAAAACCCAGCACTGCCCTCCTTACCTCTAATCTTGGATTACCTAGCAGATCTAATCCACAGAGGCCTATCCTTCTCCTCCATTAAGATTCATGCCTCTGCCATCTCAGCTCATTACAACACTGAGCCACCTCTCTTCTCTCACCCTGTCATCAAACACTTCCTGAGAGGGGCAAACAACTTAAGGCCACCAAGGAGAGCACCCACCCCTGCTTGGGACCTTAACTTTGTACTGGAAAAGCTCACGCTCCCCCCCCCCCCTTTGAGCCTGCAGCATCAGCAGAGTTAAACTTCCTCTCTTTGAAAACAGCCTTGCTTCTGGCCATCACTTCAGCTAGAAGATTGCCTGAACTACAAGCACTTAGGCTGCGGAGCCCTTCATTATTTTTCATGCTGACAGTTTTCCCTCAGGACTAGCCCTTCCTTTATGCCTAAAGTGGTGTCCAGTGTGGCTCTCAACCAGTCTATCCATTTGCCAACTTTCTTCCATGATCCTCAAAATAAAGGGGAAAGGATCCTGCACTCCTTGGACGTGCACAGACAACTCAGATTCTACCTTGGTAGGACTAAGCCCTTCAGGAAACCTGACCAGTTACTAGTCAGTTTTGCACCAGGGGCAGAGGGCAAGGCCATTACAAAACAAACAGTTTCCAAATGGATAGCACACTGTATCCATTTCTGCTACAAACACCATGGGAAACCAACCCCTCAGGGGGTCAGAACACATTCCACTAGGGCAGCTTCTTCCTCTACAGCATTCCTCAGGGGAGTCCCTACCAGGGACATTCTGGAAGCTGCTACCTGGAGTTCTGTATACACCTTCACCAAGCATTATGACCTGCCTCCCTTCTCCAAATCCAAGGTGGGTTTTGCAACAGCAGTCCTGCAGGGCATTCTAGCCAGTCCCACCTCTTTTTGACTGTCTCCACCCTTTCTTCAGCTTTGGGAATCAACCCAAGTGTGATGAATGCAACAGTGAAACACAAAGAACATAGTACAGTTGTGTACACTTACCATAAATGTAGATGTTCAAGTATATTCACTGTTGCAGTCCTGGTTCCCCCCCCTACAGCCCCCTTGTCTCTCTCTCTCCTCTCTATGTCTATTACTCTCCCCTTACAGGGCTATTGGTATTTACTTTTTTACTGGTGGTGTTTTCTCCACCATAACTTAGCTCCCTATTTGGGGGGCTCTTGACATTTGGGGCAAGAAAAACTGATGTAATGGCGTCGGCTGCCTGTTTTTATACCCCTGACGACCTGACGTCAGTCATGAAGCAACAGCAACTGACGCAGAAATATTAATTCTCTGGTATTCGGGCAGAGTGTGGGCTACCTGTAGGCAGATAACCCAAGTGTGATGACTGCAACAGTGAATACACTCAAACATCTACATTTATGGTAAGTGTACACAACTGTACTTTTCTGCTTCCACTTATCCATACCACTGAAGTAGTTGTTAATGAGCTAGTAGGAATTTCAATTATTTAAGCCGCTTAGCAATACGATCATCTTGGTAATGGAAAAATTGCCATGACTGCTTCATTTTTTTCAGTGATGATATACTCTTTGCAGATACTAAGTAAATGTGGTGTGTGTGTGTATTTATATAAATATATATATATATATATATATATGTGTGTGTGTATATGTATATATATATATATATATATATATATATATATATATATATATATATACACACACACACATACACATATATGTGTATGCTTATATTTATATATATGTATCTATATATGTATATATCTGTGTGTGTGTATGTACATACATATATATATATATATATATATGTACACACACACACACACGTATGTATATATATATATATATATATATATATATATATATGTATAGACACACACACACACACGTGTGTCTATATATATATATATATATATATATATATATATATATATATATATATATATATAATGAATATATTAAATGAAACCCATCCTAGGATGTCTCCTACCTACCCTCTCTATACTAGCATACATCACATTCATTCATCCTAGAAGCTCAATACATAACACTAAGTACCATGTTACACCTACATACATTAACCCAAACATAAACACACACTTCCCCATTATGTCTGCACTTTTTAAAGATGACACAATGTTACACATAAATAAAACTCTATTGACAAGAACCCACATCACAAAACCATCATATAAACACCACATAAAAACAACACACAATATTAAACGCATATTACTTATCACAAAAAAAACTTCTCATATCAGGAGACAACCACCCAAATCCAGGACCTAGCAATTACCCACTCCCACCGAAGCAAAGGTCAGACTTACTAATCATTAATTTTGAATATCAGGAGCATAACTAACAAAAAAACCCTGATATACAAGCATTCATAACCCACTACTCCCCAGACATAATGACCATCACTGAGACCTGGTTAAAGCCTAACATCCAGAGTGAAGAAATTCTCCCACTAGGATATAACATATTAAGTAAGACAGGACAGAAAAAATAAGAAGGGCGGTGGAGTAGCCATACTCTTCAAAAACTCACTAAACATAAAACCCCATCAAATCCCAACCCCCACATTTCAAAATGCCGAAACCTTAGTCTCAACTCTAAGTATAAACAAAACTAAAACAATCAACATTATCTGTTGTTACATCCCCCCAGGC